>NC_056725.1:1298656941-1298719441 GCF_019279795.1 Protopterus annectens | reverse complement strand
TAACTGATTTAAAAGAATTCAATAGAAGTATTTTGGTATAAAGTTGTATAGATAGGAAAGTGATTGTTCGTATTTCTATGGATGTGTTCCACTGTCACTGTGGAGGGTGAATAGTCAAATGAGAGTTGGTAGTGATAGGTTGTGAGATGCATTATCACATGGAGGGATAAGAGGAGGAGTCTTTGGAAGCACTATTATAAATGGATTATAAGGAAGTAGATTTGATTAAACTGGATTGGTTTAGTTGGCTAATATGCTATATTTGGTGTTGAAAGTAATAGTCCATTGTGATTAGCTGACTGGTCTTGGTGGATGTAGCTGTGTATACTTTATATGTAGAGTAAGAGGGATGGTTGGGAATTGGGGGTAGGGTAAAGGAGCATAGTGAGGCAGGCATAGTTAGAGCAAATGGAGTGAGCTTCAGCCCTCTAAAGTAGTATGCAAATCTAAAAGCAATCTGTTGCAATGAAAAACCTTAATTCTTCCAAGTATTTTGCACTTTTAAGTGTAGTTCACAGATAGATGGTTGATCACAACATCCTAAGGAATCTGTTTTGAAAATGGTGTCTGGGCAGGAGGAAAACAGGAAAGAAGCAGAAACTGCTATGCATTGCCTATAAGGCAGAAAAGAGTGAGTTTAGTGAGATATCAGCAACCGTGCAAGGGGAAAGTAGTAAATTATGGAAATTATTTCATGAGAAATAACACATATATGGAGAATGTTACAATTTGTAACTAAAATTACTACATAAAGCAGCTATGGGTCCTTGAATGTTAGTGCACTAGAAGGGTAGAATACATTTTACAATGATACAGGATATTGAACCAACTACTCCAACTGTGTATGCTCCACTAAAATATTTTACAGTATTATTAACTGTCAACAATACTAGTTTGCCATACAAAACAAATGCTTTTCACATGTGTTTCTTGCTGTTTGGATGGTATGCCATTTTTTTTTTGGTTTCATGAGATTAGTTTATGTGGTGACAGTTATTATATTTAGTATCTTTGGGACTTGCAGGAAGCAATAGCAACCAGATAACTAATAAATGCAGTTGAAAACTACAAAAAGAACAGAAAAAATACTGTTTAACAATGCATACAAATACATAATAAAAACAATGTAGTATCAAACAAGAAACAGATGCTACTGACATCCTTGTAGCTCTCTTGTTTGTTTTCAGTGACGCAAAGGAGACAATTAGGGCCAGAGAGTAAAACAATTAAAAAAATCAGAAAAATATGCAAATACTTAATACAGTATAAGCAATTGCTAACAGTCTATATAAGGGTAAAAGCTGTATTGCATAGTGTAATACTGTCCTACAGCTGTTTCATGCAATTGAGGTGCTCTGATAATTAGCAGTAGTTTTCAATATAAACAGTGAAACGGTACTCATCCTTACACATTTAAAGTATTAAATATCTGCATGTTTACAGCAAATAACTTTTCACTTTGAAACTTAAAGGAACAAAACTCTTGCATGCAGTTCAAAGTTCAGCGAAGTTCATAGCATGTAGCCAAGTAGTTAACATACAAGAATACCAAGTTACACAGTAAATAAGACTAGTGGTAAAATCACACACTTCTAGAGAAAAAGTCCACTTTAATGAGTCTAATCAACTTAATTACAATAGCAGTAAGCAAGCTTGAAATTTTATGCCAGTAAGACACTAAACAATGAAGAATGAAAGCACTGAACACTAATTAGACACCGAAGCAGCAGCATACACACCACTTATCTTTACAGAGAAAACATTCCTATAGGCATATGTCACACAATAAACTTTGAAATGAAAACTGTAATTCTGCTATATGCATTTGTCACACAAGAAACTTTGGAATGAAAAAAATGTACTTCTACTGTAGGCATATGTCACACAGGAAACTTTGGAATGAAAAATGTATGTCTACTGTAAGCATTTGTTACACAATAAACTTTGGAATGAAAACCTTACTTCTATTAAGAATTCTCATCTAAGAATAGTGGCAAAAATCACACATTTGTATGGAGAGGCTTCTCCAAGGACTCACAGTCATGTTAATTAAAATAGCACTACGGAAACCTGAAATTTAATATCAGTATAGCACCACACAAAGCAGAAACATTTGTAAACTAATTGCGCTTTGATGCTGTAGCATATACACATTTCCTTTAAAATAGAAATAAATCCATAAATGCATTTATTGCACCATAAATTTAAATGAAAAACATACTCCTACTAAGAAGTTTATCCTAATAGTAATGTCAAACCTTCACACTTCTAGAAGCAGTGTTAACTTTAAAGAGTTTACTGTTAAACTCTGTGTAGACACAGGACTACAATGGCCCATCAAATAATCACATTACAAGGTGCCTGAAAGAATTGTGTGAACCCTGAGAGAAGAACAGCAGGAGCCCAGCAGTCCCTGGGCCTCACCATGTTAAAAGAAAATAGCAATAGTAGGGTCTATGTGAGCTAATGAAAACTATATAGTCACACAGAAGCAGATGCTTACCTCATTCCCAAGACAGATAAAGTCTTGGAACAGTTGTATAGTGCTGAATATTTCATCACTATTGATATGACCAAGAGTTACAGGCAGATAGTCTTGACACCTGCAGCCAGGGAGATGTTAGCAATTGTGACTACATTTGGGTTGTATGAGTTTGAAAAGATGGTCTTTTGGATAAACAATGTCCCATTGCCTTTCTAGTAGCTGATAAATGGCAACCTACTTGGAGCAGGAGATTCTGCCCTTGTTTACCTGGATGACATTACCATTTACAACTAGTCATGGATAGAACATGTTCAGCATGTCAGAGATGTGCTGGGCAGAGTGCAAAGGCCATAGCTGACCATTAATACTAACAAATATAAGATATGCATGGCAGATGCATCCTATCTGAATCTTAGAGTAGATGGTAGAAAATTAAACCAGAACCAGCTAAGGCTGATGCTGTTTAAGCATTGCCAACCCCTACTATCAAAAAACAGATTAGGACATTCTTAGGTACAGTGGGGTACAATAGGTAGTCTGTTCCCCACTACAGTATGATAGTAACTCCAATAAAAAAACAAACCAGATAAGACTGTTTGGACTCTACCTATGAACAGGTATTTTAAAAGCTCAAGGAGGCTTTGAGTGGACCCTCTATAGTAGCTAGTCCTAATTATAGCCAATAATTAATTGTGCAGGTAGACACTTCAAACCATACGGTGGGGGCTGTATTAAGCCAAGTTTCTTGCAGCCACACCCCTATCCCTCCTATCCTATTCCTCTCCTTCCCGCCAAATTGTTGCTTAGCCTTAACACACCCCTTCCACTCCCCCCTTCTCTTTCTTTGCCCTATTACCTTAATTCTTCGATTACCTTTCTCCTTTTCTTATACTTCTCTCTTTACACATCCTCTTTCTTCTCCAGTCATTCATTCTTTATTCCCTATAGAATCCAATTCTTATTTACCAACTTTTTTAAATAGATTTACTACCCCCTCTCTTGCTTACCACACTCATTCTCTCTCCTTTGTACTTTCCTCTTTCCTCCTCACTTCTCAGATTACTAAATTATGTCTCCCTACATACTAACTATGCCTTTACTCTCAGTCTTACTCATGACCACCCTTCTCTCAACATACCATCTTACCTTCTTTGAAATTTCACTTAACAACTATCATATCTCCTCACAAAAACACACTTCTACTAGACTCACTTTCACATCATACTCTAATGTTAATTCCACCCCTAGCTATCATCTATCTAAATTCCACAGGCTACATCACCTTACCTACCTCCTACAATCAAACAAAAAAACAAAACCTCTAACAATTCAAAAGAGCAACTATTTAACTAAACTAGTTAATCCTACCCTACAAGATGGTGACATCCACCCCAACCCTGGCCCTATCTCACCTCCTCCCCAAAACTGCTCACCTAACCTCAATAATAACTTCCTCATAGGACACCTTAACATCCAAAGCATAAATAAGAAAATACCCTTCATCCATGCCCTCTTAGATATCCACTCTTTTGACATTCTTTGCCTTTCTGAAACCTGGCTAAACCCAGGCACAAAAGACTCAGAGATTATACCTCAATGTTATAATATAGTAAGACATGACCACTTAAAACGTAAGGGTGGTGGAGTAGCAATACTTTTCAAAAATCAACTTAACATCTCTACTCAACCAGCATGCCCAAACCAAAATAGCAAAACAGAAGCCATCATTATTAAACTCCAACTTAACGCCAAAAAAGCCATTTACATTATTTGTTTGTATCTTCCCCCAGGTAATAACATTCCAATATTAGAAGACTTTCTAAGCTGGGTTTCTACCACCTACCCCCAAGAAACCATAATTCTTGGCGACGTTAACATAAACTGGAACACTATTAATGCTGACAATCCCTCCTCTCATATGGTTTCTCCCAAACTATTACCTCAACTACAAGAGTCAATAAGCCCAGTAAGAAAGAGAGTATATTAGACTGGATACTCACAAATAAAGTTAACAAACAGTATAAAGTAGGTACTATGCCAGACGACATCAGCGACCACTGCCTAACCTACATTACTAGACAAAAATCAGAATGTGTTAACCTCCCAAATACAAGGCTAATTCATTCTATCAAGCATTTTAACATAGACCTTTTTAAAGCTGAACTGAGAGCATGCAATTGGAATTGCTTAAAATCACTTCCCCTGGAGGAGGCAGTATTATTCTTTAATACTACCTTCTTATCCATACTTGATACACATGCTCCAGAACGTTCTATTAGAGTAAAGACCAAAACAGCCCCATGGCTGACCAACAATACTAAAAAACTCATTCATACTAGAAACAAAGCATGGACAAAATGGAGATGCTATAGACAAAACCCTGATTTAGTTCATTTCCGCCAGCTTAGAAATCTGGCTAAAAAATCAATAATCTCTGACAAGAAAAACTTCTACTGTGAACTTCAGGAAACTCATATTAACAACTCTAAACAGTTCTGGTCATCAGTAAATAGACTTCTTTCCCCAGGAATTGCTAAAACTCCTTCCCCTCTAAATGCTGACCCAGAAACCCCTCTCCAGACTGCTAATGCTTTCAACTCTTTTTTCTCTGAAACTATTCAATCCCTAGCCAAACAAATGAACACCAACAACTCTTATATTCCAACTAACATAGCTAACTCCTCCTACAACTTCTCTCTAAAACCTATATCTACTTCTTTCATCTACAGACTCATTCACAAACTGAAACCCTGTACCCCTTCTGCTGACAAGCTCCCTTCTCTTTTCCTTCAGAAAGCTGCCAAAGAAATTGCATATCCTATATCCTTACTTATAAACAGAACTATCCAAGAAGGAACCATCCCTGATATATGGAAAGTCTCCTATATTATCCCACTACATAAAGGAGGTAACTCCCTTGACCTTTCCAACTTTAGACCAATTGCCCTTCTCTCACCCCTAGCAAAAATCATGGAAAATGTATTCATCAGCAACTTGTGCACTATCTCTCTCTTCACAACATAATAGCAAACTGTCAGCATGGCTTTAGACCTCACCACAGTACCACCACTGCCCTTCTTTCCTTTGTAGATACTATCAACAAAAATCGAAACAACAATACTCTCTCTTCCGCTCTTTTCATTGATCTCTCTAAAGCTTTCGACATGGTCAACCACTCTCTCTTAATTAACATTCTTGAATCTCTCTCTTGTGATAAACTAGCCACTAATTGGTTTAGATCTTATCTTAACAACAGACAACAAGCAGTAATATGGGAAAACCATATCTCATCACTCTTGCCCATTTCCATCGGAGTTCCCCAGGGCTCCATTCTTGGTCCACTTCTGTTCTCCCTCTTTATTAACAATCTTCAGACTGCAATCCCACAAGCAACCTGCATACAATATGCAGATGATTCTACCCTTATCTGCTCGGCACCTTCCTCTACTGAACTGAGCTCATTGACCCAAAATACCTTTAACACAGTAGAAACTTGGTTTTCTAGACGGTTTCTCCTACTAAATGCCAAAAAAAACAAAACTCCTCCTCTTCTCCCCCACCACTCGGTCCCCCCCTTTAAACTTTACCATTTCCTCAAATAATGGCACTATCATCTCACCTGATCCAACTACAAAACTTTTAGGAATAACCATTGACAATAATCTCTCCTTCGATCAGCACATTAACAACAACATCAAGATTGTTAACAGAAAAATTGGATCCCTATATCGTATCAGACCTTTTCTAACCCCAGCAACTAGAACCAAAATTGCACAATCTCATCTCTTATCTACTCTCCTATATGCTTCCCCCATTTATACAAACCTTAAGAAAATCAATCTTAACAAACTTGCAACTTGCTATAACAACATAGCTCGCTTCGCCACTAGTAACCCCTTTAGGGCCCACCATTGTATAAACCTAAAACAACTAGGCTGGCTTGAATTTCAAAACTACCTTATAATTCCTCAACTCACTATAGCCCACAACATATTATACCTACCTGACAACACCCCAATACTCTCTCAACTTCTAATCCCTTACAACAATCTTAACTCACTTCGCACCTCTAGTAAACTCATGACAAAATCTATAAAGGTAAACAACACAGCAGGTGGTTCTCTATTCACTAACACAATAGGTAGAAGTTGGAATCTCTTAACTAGTGACATAACTCTGACTACATCCCTGCCACTATTCAAACAGAAAATTAAACTGTACTTCCAAAATCATTGGCTTTGTTCCTGCAGTACACCTGACTAACCATTTTCTCGTACTCTGTTTCTCCTCCACTCTTTTCATCTCTACCTTATTCATTTCTGTTCCTTTTACTGTTCAGATTTAAGTATGTACATTTATGTACAATTGTTGACATTTAATTGAACTGCATATTGTAAACTTGTTTCTCTTTGAAATTATCTTTCATTCTTTGTGTTTTTATGATTTCTGATTTTTGCTATATCTTAGAGTAATGATTTTTTTTATGTAATGTACTTAGTATTTAGTGGAGCTTTTCTCCTCGGGCCTCTGCTGAAAATGGACATGTATCCAGCCAGACTAGCCCGGTCAACAAATGTAAAATAAAATAAAAAATTCTTCAGAGGGATAAGAGCTCTCTATCATGCATTTCAGCTGCAAACTTTAGCCCATATTGGAATCCTTTGCTGTTATGCATGAGAAGTGCCCGGGCATAGTCTGGGCCCTGCAAAACCTTCAGCCTTACCTGTATAACAAATATTTCACTACAGTTACAGACCTCAATCCACTAAAGTGGATACATAGAACTAGCAGTCTGGGTGCTAAGTCATTCAACTGCAACTTTGCAGTCCTGTAATACCCACACTATTACCAAATAAACTGTGGATTTACCATTCTTTTGGCAGTCGTGGACACTTATTGGTGGAACCGGAGAACTTTTGGTAGTCCTGTAATATGATGAGACTATAATATAACAATTCACCATGACATGACAATATGAATACCAATGAAGGTGGCATGTCAAAAAAGAAAATAGAGTTGTTAGCCAGAAGAGTGTACCTGCATCTCAAGCTCATCTTTCCTGAAAGAAGTCTCCAGAAGAATTGTTTGAGGGTCTCATGCATGGAAAAACTGTGATGCCACAGGAGAAAAACTGATGTAGAATGTGATAGCTGCACTTCTTTTTTCTTTAATTAATTCAGACTTTAACACATTTGTAAGCTGTATTTAAGCACTGTAAAAGCTAGACAAGAAATTTCAGTATGGTATTGGCATTTCTAAGGTGCCTTAACAGTGACAGAATACTAACATCTGCTCTTTTCTCCAAAATATGGAGAAAATACATTAAACGCCTGTAACTGTATTCCTCTGTAAAAGAGATATGTTTCTGATTCAATAATTATTTGTTTGCAAGTAAATTGAAAGAGGGACATAAAAAGATCAGTCAAGAAGCTTTGAGTTAAGAGTTGCAAAATTGACAGGTACAAGCAGTTAACAGCAAGATGCAAAATCATATGTTTAACTTCATCTGGTCTTTGTGCCTTTTTGTATGATAAAAATCAGTTAACTACATTTGTTTTGTAGCAAATTATAGTAAGCTAAAGTATTTTGAACTGAAACAAGTATAGTAAGTCAATCTGGCTTTGAACTTGCTGCATGAACATCTATAAGTTTTCTACTCTGCAGTTTACCTGTAGAGTCTTCTGATAACTTAACACAGTTAAGGATCAGTAAAACTTTGAGATAGACTCATCCATGTTATTTATCTAATATTAGTTATTTTCTTTCTATGTAGTGTGTGCAATTAATATTTTTTATTTTCCTCTGTACAAATGTATATACCTGTGCATATTTAACTTGCATCAGCAGTGTATAACTTCTTCATTTTCTATGTGAAGTTCTTTTTTTCAATTCCAAGAACTTATAGCTGGTAATCTATTTATATATGTATTATTTATTTCTGTAGGTTGTCAAGTTGATGCATGCAGCCAGACCACATTATCAGTGGTTCATTTTATAATTCTTTTAGTTGATAATCGAGTGGTATGGTAAGTTGTTGATTCATGGACCAATCAAGAAACACTGATTTTCCTTTTTGTCTGAGACAAATTACAGGTAAATTACAAATATGGACTGTCTGGGCATTAAAAAGCAGAATAGTTTCATGGAATTTGGCATTTTTGAACAGAACATTCATTCATCACAAGCTATATTACTACTTATAATACTGTCAGCTTGCTTATTTGAGTGATCTGTACAGACACTGTTTTGATGTCAAATACGTATATATGCACAATAGAATTATAATGAAGTCTCAGTAATGACCAGTGATCACACTTAAAAATCATGGGCATAATTCTCAGACTTAATTTCATGAAAGTGGAATTTGTTTACTTAGTTTTGGGGAAAGCATAAATTGGTGACTCTGCTGAAAACGTCAAATGGTAGCACATCTACCTTACCAGGAAGAAAGTTGTGGCTAACTGGAAAATTCTACCAGCCTTCCCTGGGAATTGTGTGTGAGTGTGTGTGTGTGTGTGTGCGTGTGTGTGTGTGTGTGTGTGTGTGTGTGTGTGTGTGTGTGTGTGTGTGTGTGTGTGTGAAGGCAATACATTTTTTGAAAGGCAGTTACTCAGGGAAAGGAGCAAAGGAACATTGGAAGACAGTGGTGAGAAGGGGGGGGGGCTAGGCCCAAAAGACTTAGCTTGATAACTGTGGGATTCTAGTCTTGGTGTGGGTTCTGGAAACTGATGCCCATGTCAGCAATGCAAATCTCCTGTATGGTCTTGAGGCAGGTTGTTTGTGAATTGGTCAATGAATCAGATTCATGTGCATCTTTTCAATTTAGTTTTGTGACTTGGGAGACCATCCATTTGGTGACAAACAGACTTATTTGGGAGCACTGGATTACATCCACTGGCCTTGGTTCCTATTTCTTATTTATTCAGGTGGCCAGTGATGGGTTATTGTAAGCTCTCTCTCACTCACACACATTTGTAAGCTTGGCATTATATCTAAATATTATCCTTCCCTAATATTATATCTCTGAAAAAAATTGCTTACCATCAATTTTGACATTAGGACTGCATCAAATTCTTGTCAAAACAGACAATGTAGCAGAAAAACACTTACCCACCCACTTCTCCAGTCCATCCAGCTCCCAAATTCTGTTGGCATTAGCTGTTATTGTATCTAGTGCATCCCTAAGAAATTATGTCAATTTCTAGGAGGAGCCAAACTGGCCTTAATAACTACCTACATTTAGACTGAAGCATGTTACTTTAAAGTTGATTATATGGTGGGTACTATATAATCTCTTTGAAATACTGAAAAGCTTAACATCAAAACAGAAGGTTAAGCACATACAGTAAGGCAGCACTGACAGTACCACGAGGAATATCATGCAGTGCACTTAACCCCATGGCTTATGGGTATATTGCAGAAGTACCTAGTATAAATACATAAATAAAATACATACCCAACATAACTAAATAAACAATGTGTGTATATGGTCTAATACTTAGACTACACAAATAAACTTTATATGAAGACATAAATAACATGCAATCATTATATTTAATGGGACCACACTTAAATAACTATTAAAAAAACATACTTTCTTGTATCTAGCCTTGAACCATCAATACAGCCGTTCATAGACAGTGCTGATCACCACTACACTACCAAACTGTTGCCAAAGTGCTGCTACAATTATATTCTTTATCCTTTGCACTGCTGATATGTTCAACTTTTTTATATAGTTAACCTTCAATTTCGATGTTAAGCTTTTTGATATTTCAGAAAGTCACCAATATGAAACATGAACAAAAATGCACTGGTAGCTAGAAGTACTGCTGTAAAACAATAGGCAAAAACATAAGAAAAACAGTAGTTCAAACATCTCAAAATCCTTTAATAAAATTGAATAAAACACAAAGCTTTAAAGTCTCACAGGACTATTCCTCAGTGTAAAAAAAGGTGCAACTGCTACAATCCCATCAATATACACAATTTAGAATACCCACCAGCAAATGAAAATTGAAGAATCAATCACATGTCTAAGAGTATTAATTGTCAGTCCGGCTATTTAAAGAAATATATACTCTAAATACAATTTATAAATATATAATGTGTTAATTATAAAAATATAACCTATAAAAGTGTATTTGTAAATATATATATATATATATATATATATATATATATATATATATATATATATATATATATATATATTATTTAACATATGTCTGTCTCTCTTTTAATAGTGGTTTAATGCTATTTTTACTATTCAGCCCTGGTGGGTAGTCTGCTCTAAAATAATTTATCGATTTGTATTCTTCGATCTCAGTTCTATTATTCAAGTCACATCCCCTAATGCCAACAGAAATTTTAGCTAAAATTCAGAATTTAAATGTGCCATACCACAAGCATCAATATGCTTAAATAATGCATTTGTTTCAATGCACCTACGTATATCTGCCAAATGTGAAGCAATTCTATCAACTTCTGATTAGTTTTACTACATAAAATGACATAGATTTTTTCACAATTTGCCAGATTGTCTGTTTTTGTGTTTAAGAAAGAAAGAAATTTGAAACAACAGTTATATTATAAGGATTTTGCCCTCTCTAATAGTGCTAAGGCCACTTCTGTTACTAAAAGAAATCAGACAATGCCATGTTATAATTGTGTCTTTTGTAAATTTATTAATTCATCTAATTAATTTATTCATCCTATTTCAAAGAAAAAATTCGTTTTAATCTATATGCGACTGGTTTTACTGAGAATGTGGTTTATCTAGCAGCAAAGTTAAAGCTGACAATTGCACAGAACATAAAACAAGTAATGAATGCTACTAAATATAATAACACACTGCTGAAAAAAAATGATTACATGCGAATCATACCATCTACACAAGCATGGTTGCCACTTCAACCTCAGTACTGCACAACTGATGATTTCTATTTCCTGAGAGCATGACTTGGTGTGTATGGTATAATGAAATAATCTGATGTGCAGTACCTTAACAGAGAATCATACATCATTTCTAATACATCATAATTAAAACTGAGGGAACAGTGCACAATAAAAAAGCATATGATGCATTTATATTTCAGTGCAAAGTATGAATGCGTGTTAAATGTAAGTTTAGAGATTGTAATACATACAATTTGGTGAAATCCAAGCAGTCAGCTACTGAAATAACATTTTTAATAAATTTACCATTTCAGCAGATTCAGTCCCTAAGCAAAATTTCTTCTGCAAAACAGTTAAAAATGTAAATATTCCTCAAAGTAGCGTAATAAGGGTGGGTCAAAGGGGGTACCGCCCAAAGTACAAAGTGTTAGATGCCATAATCCTTGTGTTCCTACAGCTTTTTTATGTACCAAAACACTGGTACAGAAAGGCAGTTTAGAGGCCTTGATTTTTCCTGCTCTTTGACTGAAGATCTGAGGGGGTCATGTTGACTTAGTAAGAAGCTGATGTTTATAAAACTACCAATGAGCTCTCTACAGGAAACCAAATGTCTGTCTTTTTTGTTTCTTTCTTTTTGCTCTTCACTTGAAGAGCTGGGGGAGGGCATGGATTAGCTGGTGTAGAAGCTATCCCTTTATGACATGACTGAAGTGGTGCCAGTGAGCAGTCAGGCTAACTTTCATAAACAATAATATGAGTACCTGTTCTGAAAAAAATATTTAAAGATAAGCGGGAATGCCTGATGAACAGTGACAGTAGACCATGCACCACACAGCATAGCCCACATATAGCACTGCGTGCATCAATGTTACTGCATGTTTGTTTGTTTGTTTTTAATAAAAAGTAAATACTAACCCAAATGTCATGGTCCATAGTTCTGGACTAGACATCACCTCTTTACCTGTGCAGCTGTATGCTGTTCCCAAGCCTGCCACATTGGGTCTCTTAATAGTACTGCCAGCTGGTCATCATTAGCCATAGTGTGAATAGAACTGTGAGCTGCAGTGGCAGCATGTGTCACTTCATCAGTAGACTGGCACATGATCATGTTGTGCAGAATGCAACATGCAGTAAACATCCTGCATGCAGTAGCTGGATCACACTGAATGACACCCCCAGACTCATCCAGGTATCAGGTATGTTTAATCGGGATTGAGAATAATATGAGTTTGGGAAAGGATTGTATTAAAATTATCTTCCTCAGGTCCACTCGGATTTCTCACAGGTGTAATGAGCCATGTCTCATGGGGATATCCTGAATCACTTATGAAATAGAACAAAAAAAAGAAAAGGGGGAGACAAAACAAAGAGAAATGGTTTAGTATTAAGCAATGCATTTTTCTTTGAATAACTAATTAAATGATAAAAAAAAGTTCCACTTACCAATGAGCTGACCACTGGGCATCCTACCATGTAGGAATAGGTGGTTGAATTGCTGGTATGCCAGATATTGGAATTGTGTACACTGCCAGCATGCTAGGCAGACAAATTAGTGATGCACCTCTATGAATCTCACACTACCTGGCAGTTGATGGAATGGTAACCCTTCCTATTGAGGTACCACTCCCTTGTGGACTTGATGGTGTACTAATGCCAACATGAGTGCAAGCTACTGCACCAAGCACCTCAGAAAAACATGCCACGCCATAAAAGGCATGCATAGTCTGGGCATCAGGGAATAGATGCACTGATACACACATGCCAAGAGTATATACTGAAACTGCTGAATTATCCTCTAGGCAGAAGCCTGCGAAATACCCATCGTGTCACCAGTCTGTCTCAGGAAGTTCTCAGTGACAGGTATGAGGGAGATATATATATATATATATATATATATATATATATATATATATATATATATATCAATGATGAGAACACAGAGACCAGAAGATCGAAAACTGAGAAAACCAACAGTTTAAAAGCCCGACACAGAGAACACCGACATGTTAAGGTAAGTGTGCGATAGTGACAGACTTTAGGGTTAGGGGCGGGTTAAGTGAGTTAGAGTTAGGGTGCGGGTAAGGTAAGTGTGCGATAGTGACAGACTTTAGGGTTAGGGTCAGGTTAAGTGAGTTAGGGTTAGGGCGCGGGTTAGGTGAGTGTGCGAAAGTGACGGACCTTAGGGTTAGGGTTTGGGTTTGGGTTAAGGTTAGTGCATAGATAGTTGTGTATGTAAGGTTTAGTGTAGGTTTGTAAGGTTTTTGGTGTGCTTGTGTTGTGTCCGTGTTTTTCGGAAAAGGTATTTGTTTTGTTGATTGTCGGGATTGTGGTTTGTCGGGTATGTGAAGTTTCGTGCTTTTGAACTGTCGGTCATCTCAGTTGTCGATCTTCTGGTCTCAGTGTTCTTGTCGTCGTTGTTTTGGCGTGTCAGTGTTTTCAAGTAGACCCATATATATATATATATATATATATATATATATATATATATATATATATATATATATATATATATATATATATATATATATATATAGATCTACTGTTTATTAGCGAAAAAATTTTCGTTTCACCGAAATTTAAATCCGCTAATGTAATTACGCGAAAGTGCATTTTATCGAAAATGCACTTTCCCTTAATAAAGTTTTAAAAATAGAAAAGTGTAGGGGAAAAATAAATAAAAACATACGTTTGCATGTTATCTTAGTTGTACATTAACATTTAGTGTTGATGTACAACTAAGAGGAATGTTACTGAGATTGTGGTACAGTGGGGATGAGCGAACATTCCCTTTTCCCCACTGTAGTGCAATCTCGGAGTGAGAATATTAAAGTGGGGGGTGCAGGGGGGCTTGCTCCCCTGCATTACATTGTTTAAGTGTTGTTTGTTATTTTTTTTAATAGATTTATGCGAAAGTGCATTTTCATTAAAACACACTTTCACGGAAATACATTCGCTAATTTACGTTGATAAAAAAGGCAAATGCTTCAAAATATCACTATGAAAGGCAGGGTGAGGGATTATTAGCATAAGAACTTTTACATCATTTCTCATTATCATGTCATTATTACTTCATTTGCTTAAGTTTCCTCATGGCCATCAAGTATATGCATAAATGACCTCCATGATTCATGCCTCGGCCATCCTTATGTGTGAATCCCACTAATTGCTTTAACCTGTTCTCTTAATGACTATAAATACCACCCTTAGCAATTGCACTGGCATTGATTTCCAATCAAAATCTGTGATGTTCATTGTATTGTTCAGTGACTTTTAATTCAGGCAACTAATGTTTGGAGAATTTCACTTCAACCCCTTGTAAATATACTGCAAATCAGGCATATATGCTTTACCTTATAAGTGACAGAGAAAAAAAAGTGCAAAAGTTTTTCTTGCAATTTTACTGAAGAATTATTATATGCTATCTATATGCTCCTTTGTAAGAGAATACCTGCAAATTCTGTTAAATGTTTCATGTAGTGGCTAGGCATATAGTGTTATCTAAATAGACAAAATTATTTGTTCATTAAAGCATTTGTAAAATGAGAATTCATAAATTGCTACAAATGACATGTTCACATTCTCTGTTCATAAGGCTCTGTAGCATTTCTGTATTCTTTCATAATTACATTAAGTAGATTCCGCAGACATTTAACTGTTGAACCTAAGTCTAAATGTTGGTGTTGGGACTAGGCACATGTTTATGTTCCTTTTACATTTTAAGTGATGTATGTCTTTGTTCAAATTTTGTGATATTAGACATAAATATTACCTAGAAATGCTTGTAGCCCTGTTGGCCAGTTGAGAATTGTAGCTTTGTACACATTGGACCTTTTTTTAACAGTGGCTACATAGAGAAGTTAAATGATTTTAAATTAACAGTTTTTGTCTATACAGAACACAAGTATACGTTTTACAGAATGTATGTTTTTACAGGGATAATTAGTTGGAGTGAGCTTTGAAATGGGTGTGTGTGTGTGTGTGTGTGTGTGTGTGTGTGTGTGTGTGTGTGTGTGTGTGTGTGTGTGTGTGAGTTTATTTGTCAGGGAAAGTCTCTGCTCCTCCAACAAATTTTTCAGCTAACATACATTTGGAAAGAACTGCATATTTTTGAAATAGTGCATAATTTTCAGATTTGGCAACAAAAGTTTTAAACAAATGAATTATGATGTATATTTCAAATGACTTGCAAAACTGTGCCTACCACAGTGATAGAAACCCTAGCTGTCTATTGTAGGTATCCCTTTACCTGGAATGGAAAATGTTGTTTTAGCTTGGTTCACTGACAAGTGTGTATAGTCTGAATAAATCACAAAGGAAACTATGTTAACACTTTATTGGAGGATAGCAACTACTTCTCTTGTCTTTCACTTCTGTATCTTAATGTAAGTCAGTTACAATTCCATATAATAAATCCTATGGGGATTGCTTATCAACTTTTGCTTCCTTCCCTTTGCCTTTAAGATTAGATTACACCTATTTTGGTGTAAAGTTATCAACCAATTCAGCTAAAATTTTAGATTTTAATGGCAAGCTATTGATTAAATAAATAAAATATATGTTTCTTGTTGAAAGTAATTGCACATCTACTTTATTTGCAAAATTCAGACAAATAAAAATGGATTCTCCCCAAGTTTCTATTTCTGGTGAGATATTTTTGTCATCTAAACTACACATTTTATACAAAATCTAAACCAGTGTTGCTGATTTCTTGTGAGAAGGGGCTACTCCAGTAATCATTCAGTTAATGCAGAGAATTAAAGCTATGAGCTGTTAATAAGCTGCTTCCTGTGTTTAGGGTTTGATTCCTCTCAGTCTTTATTTGCCTACTGTGTGCCATAGAGCAAGCCACTTAACCAGACAATGCTATGGGGCAATCTGAGAATTAGGCTAGGCTTCTCAATGGTCTACTGACCTGCATGATTAGTAACCATCTATGAAATCCTCACATACACCCTGCAGTACTCTGACCATTTCTAGCTGACTCTCTGTGGCAGTGCATCAAGCCTTAGCAATGTCATGGCACATTTGCTGCTGGGAAGGCAATGGTTTACATGTTTTCTGAGGTAGCTTTGACATATGGCTGCACCTTGCACCCCATTGTAAAGGTGTTGCAGTGAAAACTGTTACCTCTGAATTTCTGCCATCATCTAGAAGGTGTTCCTGTGGGTCTGGAGAAACTGGTGTTGAGGTGCATGGATTTCCTAACCCTACAACCAGTAGTGTAATGTCACCATATACTTGCCTTTGTGACTCCTGACTCTTTCTGGTTGGAGAGTGAGTGTCTGTGCTTAATATACATGATTGGTCTGGTTGCTATTTGAGGCATCTACCAGAAAAAGGCTACAAGCCTGCAGACTTTTGCATCACCTGGGACAAGACTGTGGATCACCAAACAGGCCGTGGCCTGCTTCTCTTCTTGGGATTGGGGCTAACATTTTGCTTCTAGTGAGAGCAGAAGCAAAGAAGTATTATATCCCAACAGAGTGAACCTGTGCTGAGACCAGCATTAATAGTAGCCAGACAGTAGCCATTCATGCAACTCCCCTCTTTTCATCATTCTTGACAAGCTAATTCTTTATTTTTCAGTAAGTATTGCTTGATTTCTTTCTAACTTCAGCATATCTGCCTAAATACTTCATCCTTAAATTTTCAGGATCTATGTATTAGTTTCCCCTCATGTCTTTGGCAGTGCTCTGTACAAACTCAGACACCTTGAGTGACATTTTTCCTGTAAAAGGAATATATAAGGAAAGAGCTCCGGTACTTAGCAATAATGACTATCCCTCCTGGCATGTCTAAAGGTCAGTTCCCTGTGTTTTCTGCTATTAACCTGGTGAACTTGGGCAGTCTGAGGCAGTGTAGCAACTGCCTCATGTACACAAACAACCTTCTCCTCTTACCTCCCAACATTCAGACTTGTGAGAGATGCACTTATATATCCAAATTGGAAGCCATGCACTCCCAAGCCAAGACTGGAATAGCTGGTCAAGAGGAGAAGGTCAACACCTGCACCACACCATATTCAACACATAGCCCTCCAGAACACCCACCATCACAGCTCTCACATAAAAACAAAAGCCACACACCCACCTTCATGGAGGCTTTCAACAGAAATCTACTCAAACAGCAGAGACCTCTAAGGCAGAAATGCACTTGACCACCACAACATAGCACAAACCACAAGACACATAGCTCACCCACACAATGTTCCCCTCAACCTAAGCCCCTAAGGCAAAACAGCTTGCCCAATACACTAATAATAGGTGACTCGATAGTGCGGCATACTGATGTTCTACTCACTAGGTTGAATAAGGAGAAGCTAACAGTCAGCTGTCTATCAGGTGCCAGAATCTGACACACAACACACACACTCAGGTCACTCCACAACAAGTACAAGTATGACTCTGTCACTGTCCATGTGGGTGTGAATGACCTGAGATGCACCTTCATGGACTACATGAAAAGACACATGGAGGAGCTCTCAGATTATGTGGCCAAAGCAGGTATGACCCTAGCCCTGAGCAGCATCCTACCATTGCCCAGAATGATACCGCAGTACAAGCAGAAAATGATTGACTTCAACAATTGGCTAAGTTTCTGGTGTCATTCTAAGGGGATCCAGTATCTGTCTGCTTGGAATGACATGATTGACAGACCTCAATGCTTTACCAGAGATGGCCTGCATCTATCACCCCTGGTTTTCCGGATACTGGCTAAGGCTCTTGCCACCCCTATAGTGCCTTTTTAGGCAGAGACCTCCAAGGCAGAAATGCACTTGACCACCACAACACAACACTAATCACAAGACACATAACTCTCCCAAACAGTGTGCACTCAACCAAAGCCCCTTAGGCAAAACAGCATGACCAACACACTAGTCATAGGTGACTCGATAGTGAGGCACACTGATATCCCTCTCACTAGATTGAATAAGGAGAAAGCAACAGTCAGCTGCCTGTCAGGCACCAAGATCCGCCACATAATGCACACACTTAGGTCCCTCAACAACAGCTACAGATATAACTCTGTCATTGTACATGTGGGTGTGAATGACCTGAGATGTACCTCCCTGGACTACATGAAAAGAGACATGGAGGAGCTCTCGGATTATGTAGCCCAGGCAGGTATGACCCTCGCCCTGAGCAGCATCCTACCATCACCCAGAATGATACCACAATACAAGCAGAAAATGATTGATTTTAACAATTGGCTAAGTTTCTGGTGTCATTCTTAGGGGATCCAGTATCTGTTTGCCTGGGATGACATGACTGATAGACCTCGATGCTTTTCCAGAGATGGCCTGCGTCTGTCACCCATGGGCTTCTGGATACTGGCCAAGGCTCTTGCCACCCCTATAGTCCCTTTTTTAGGCAGTGTTCCAAAGACCAAATTACCACTGTAACAGCTAAAAACAAATGCAATCTGAGGGTCATACTGCTCAACGCTAAAAGTCTAAATCTTAAAATGCACTCTCTCGAAGCACTCCTTAAAATGGAGAGCATGGACATATGTGATCTAACAGAGACCTGGTTCAACGCAGCAGAAAGCACCCATGCACTACCAGGCTATAACTCATTCCACACCTTTCAGCCCAAGAACTTGGAATGAAGCTCCAAAGGCAGTGGTCTTTCCATATTCATAAAGGATGTGCACACCTCCAGATTGGTAGCCCAACATAATGCATCAGAGATACTTCAGATGCAGCTAACATTGGGTAAGACAACAATTCAGGTTGTAGTCTGCTATAGGTCCCCAACCATGTCCCAAGACTCACACTCCATGTTCCTAAGCACCCTGGAGAATATTATGGTCCAACAAAACACTCTCATACTGGGCGACTTCAACTACCCCTCCATTAACTGGGAAAACTACTCATGTACCAATACACTTGCCCAACGCTTTCTGGAATTCAATAATTCCAATGCCTGGACCAGCTTGTTCTTACCCCCCACTAGAGGCAGCAACATCCTTGACCTGGTCATTACTAACATGGGAAACCATTGCTCTACAGCAATAGTCAACTCCTGCCTGGTTAGATTCAACCACAAACTAATCACCTTGGAAATCTACACCCCCCCACCCCACCCCCACAAAGGTAACCACCATGAAAAACTTCTCCAAAGCTAACTTTGGGCTCCTAAAAACGGATGTGGCTAACTTCACAGCACCCATGCAAATGGAGAATAGTTGCATGACCTCCAAATCATACACCAATGCACTGTATGAACACATACACAAATGCATGGATCTCACCATACCCAGTAGAACCAAGATTCTCTCCTCAAAAAAAAGGAAGCCAATCTGGTGGTCCCCTGCCATAAACAAACTCTACAACAGAAGGAGGAAACTCATGCGGAATAAGGTGAAGTCCCAAGACTGGAAAAACTCCCTTATCAACCTCAACAAAAGGTTGAGATCCCTCATCAAATCCTCTAAGGCTAACTATGAAAACAGAATTGCAGCAGATAGTAAAGACAACCACAAGGCCTTCTATAGTTATGTAAAGAATCTCCTTGGCAATACCCATATTTGCTCTGAGCTACTGCACAATGGTACCTCCTATACCGAGCCAACAGATATTGCCAGTATACTGGCCGACAGATTCAGTGCCAACTTTACCCCTCCCACCAAAGGACCAATCACAATACCAGTAGATTACCATGCACCCAGTATTACTGTAGCACAGTTTAAAACAGTACTGTCCAAGGCCAAGAATACAGCTTCTATGGGACCTGACAATATCCCCGGCTGTGTTCTACAGGAACTACAGAGTGGACTGGCACCTCACCTGTGTGTCCTGTTCAATCACAGCCTCACCTCAGGATTTGTCCCTACCGAATGGCGCACTGCTACAGTCATCCCTCTCCACAAGGGAGGAGTGAATACAGACCCCAGGAACTATCGCCCCATTAGCCTTATGAGTGTGATATGCAAAGCTATGGAATGCATCATCATGGACCTAATAAACAAGGATATAGGGAATCTCCAAACTCTAGATCCTACACAGCTTGGTTTTGTGAAGGGTAGATCATGCCTGCTCAACTTGGTTGACTTCTTTGAGTCAGTCACCAGACCTGCGGATGAAGGCAAGGTGGTTCATACAGCCTACCTTGATCTGGCCAAGGCCTTTGATATCATTCCCCACTCAGGAATCATAGAAAAACTCACTAAACTAGGCATCAACCCCTATATCACTAGGTGGGCTGGAAACTGGCTCACAGAAAGAACCCACAGTGTGAAAGTAGTTGACTCCAAGTCAGACTGTCAACCAGTCACGAGTGGAGTCCCACAGGATTTGGTCCTGGGTCCTCTCCTGTTTGGTGTCTACTTCTCTGAAGTCCATGCCAACACGAAGGGACTCTGGCTGACAAAGTTGGCAGACAACTGCAACTTGGGAGCTATTATTAACTCCCCAAGTGATGCTGACATCCTACAGAAAGGCTTCAATGAGACCAACGACTGGTGATAGAACCATGGCCTTAAGCTCAATGCCAAAAAAATGTGTCGTCATCCCCCTTGGGAAAAACTCTGTTCCCTTGCATTACCACATTGATGGTAGTCCACTGAACATAGAAGACATTATAAGAGATCTAGGAACACAGGTTGACAGCAACCTCTCTTTTGACCACTGCATTGCCACTGTGGTCAGAAAGTCCTTCTATGTGGCACTTCTCATTACTAAGGGCTTTGCATTCAGGAAGGAATTGTCTCCCTCTACTCTTCTCTCATTAGGCCAATCATCGAGTACAATGCCCCATTTGGCATGTACCTCACTAGACATCTTTAACAACTGGAGAGGCTGCAAAAGTACCTCACAAAGAGAATCCTAGGCCTTAAACACTTGTTCTATATGGACAGACTCAAAAACTCCAACTATCCTGTCTCATATCGCTTACTTAGAGGCGATCTCTGCTTGACTTGCAAAGCCATGTCTGACCTAGCTCTGTTAAAAATGCTACATCTAAGGAAATCTCAATCCCTCCACACCACATGCTCCAGATATCTCAACCTCATTACCACAATCAACAGAACATGCTCAAGGGACATGTTCATAACCCAGAGACTGCCCATGCTATAGAACAGACTTCACATACATGTTAAGCAGAGCACCTCACTGGCCCTCTTCAAGAGAAATCTTAATGAGTGGATGGGAAATAAAAAATGCATCCTGAGGATCACTCCAGTCGGTCTACTTGACAGAGGCACTAGGAACTAAGGTCGTGTGGCACGATGCCAGGGTAATCCTATGGACCAAATTACCACTGCAACAGCTATAAAATAAATCTGGGAACCAGAAAATCTGGACACAAAGTAGGCACTGTAACTGGTGTAGAATCCATTCATTTAATATACAAAGCTTTCAAATTTTAAAGCTTTGTCTATTAAACAAGTAGATTCTATACCAGTTACAGTGCCTACTTTGTGTCCAGATTTTGTTTTTCCTAGTGTTATTTCTGCTGGGTATACTCCTGTTTTGTTTGCAGCTATGAATAAATGCAATCTAAGGGTCATGCTGCTCAATGCTAGAAGTCTAAATCTCAAGATGCACTTGCTCGAAGCACACCTCAAAATGAAAACCATTGAAATTTGTGCTGTAACGGAGACCTGGTTTAAAGCAGCAGAAAGCACCCCTGCACTACCAGGCTATAACTCATTCCACACCTTTTGGCCTCAAAACATGGACTAAAGCGCCAAAGACAGTGGTGTCTCCATATTCATAAAGGATATGCACACCTCTAGACTAATAGCCCAGCATAACACATCTGAGATACTTCAGGTACAACTAACATTGGGTAAGATGGTGATTCAGGTCGTAGCCCGCTATAGGTCCCCAACCATGTCCCAAGACTCTCACTCCATGTTCCTAAGCACCCTGGAAATTATTAGGGTCCAACCCAACACTCTCATACTAGGTGACTTCAACTACCCCTCCATCAACTGGGAAAACTACTCATGCACCAATAAACTGGCTCAATGCTTCCTGGAATTCATCAATTCCTATGCCCTGCACCAGCTCATTCTTACCCCCACTAGAGGATGCAAAATCCTGGACCTGGTTATTACTAGCATGGGCAACCGTTGCTCTACACCAGTAGTCAATTTATCCCTGGTTAGATCCAACCGCAAACTAATCACCATGGAAATCCACATCTCACCCACACCCCCTGCAAAGGTAACCACCATGAAAAACTTCTCCAAAGCTGACTTTGGGTTCCTAAAAACAGAGTTGTCTAACTTCACGGCACCCATGTCAATGGAAAATAGATGCATGACTGCTGAATCATACACCAATGCACTGTACAAGCACGTAAATAAATGCATGGAACTAGCCGGGTCTATATTACGTGATCGAATGCCTAGGTGAGCGAACACCTAAACATTGACCACATAATATCAAACCCCGCAACATCGAACACCGCCGGGAAATGGAATTGTCAGCCACCAAAAAAAAAGTTTACAGCCAAACTAAGTGGGGGGCTTCGATCCCATACCCACTGACATGGGGGCAGTGCCCCCCACACCCCCTAACTAAATATACCAACTCCAAGATTGCTCTACAGTGGAGAAAACAGCAAAACACAGCGAACGACCAAGGGAAATCTTTCCCTGCATTAATTTGGCCATTCGCTGTTTTTTGCCTTCAATGTTATGTGGTCAATGTTTAGGTGTTCGCTCATCAAAGCATTCGACCACATAATATAGACCCAACTAGCCATACCCAACAGAACCAAGACGCTCTCTTCCAAAAAAAGGAAGCCAATCTGGTTGTCCCCTGCCATTAGTAAACTCTATAACAGAAGGAAGAAACTGTTGCAGAAAAAGATGAAGTCCCAAGACTGGAAAAACTTCCTTATTAGCCTCAACAAAAAGTTGAGATTCCTCATCAAAACCTCTAAAGCCAGCTATGAATGCAGACTTGTGGCAGACGCTAAAAACAACCACAAAGCTTTTATAGTTATATCAAGAATCCCCACAGCAATACCCAGGTTTGCTCTGAGTTACTGCACAATGGTACCTTCTATACTGAGTCAACAGATATTGCCAACATACTGGCCGACAGATTCAGTGCCAACTTTATGCCTCTCCTCCCCCAAAGGACCAATCACAATACCGGAGGAATGCCAGGCCCTCAGCATTACTGCAGCACAGGTTAAAACTGCATTGTCCAAGGCCAAGAATACAGCTTCCATGGACCCAACAATATCCCTGGATGTGTTCTACATGAACTACAAAGTGAACTGGCACCACATCTGTGTGCTCTGTTTAATCACAGCCTCACCTCAGGCTTTTTCCCTACCAAATGGTACACTGCTACAGTCATCCCTCTCCATAAAGGGGGAGCAACTACAGACTCTGGAATTATCGCCCCATTAGCCTGACGAGTCTGATATGTAAGGCTATGGAGCACATCATCAAGGACCTAATTAACAAGGATATAGGGAATCTCCAAATTCTAGATCCCACGCAATTTGGTTTTGTGAAAGGTAGATCATGCCTGCTCAACCTGGTTGACTTCTTTGAGTTAGTCACCAGAGCAGTGGACGAGGGCAAGGCAGTTCTTACAGCCTACCTCGATCTGGCCAAGGCCTTTGATACCATTCCCCATTCAGGAATTATTGATAAACTCACCAAACTAGGCATCAACCCCTATATCACTAGGTGGGTTGCAAATTGGCTCACAGATAGAACCCACAGTGTGAAAGTAGCAGACTCCAAGTCAGACTGCAGACCAGTCACAAGTGGAGTCCCACAGGGATCAGTCCTGGCTCCTCTCCTGTTTGGCATCTACTTCTCAGAAGTCCAGGCCAATGCAGAGAGACTCTGGCTGACCAAGTTTGCAGATGACTGCAAGCTGGGAGCCATTATTAACTCCCCAAGTGATGCAGACATCCTACAGAAAGGTCTCACTGAGACCGATGACTGGTGTTGAAACCATGGCCTTAAGCTTAATGCCAAAAAAATGCGTCATCATCCCCTTTGGGAAAACTCAGTTCCCACTAATTACCATATTGATGGGAGCCCACTGAACCCTGAAGGTGTTATAAGAGATCTGGGGACACAGGTTGACAGCAACCTCTCTTTCGACCACCACATTGCCACTGTGGTCAGAAAGTCCTTCTATGTGACACATCTCATTTCCAAGGGTTTTGCATACAGGAAGAAAGAGGTCATTATATCTCTCCACTCTTCCTTCATTGGGCCAATCATCGAGTATAATGCCCCATTTGTTATGTACCTCACTAGACACATGCAACAGCTGGAAAGGCCACAAAAGTACCTCACGAAGAGGATCCTAGGCCTTAAATACATGTCCTACATGGATACACTCAAAAAAATCCAGCTATTTTCTGTCTGATATCATCTATTAAGAGGCAATCTCTGCTTGACTTACAAAGCCATGTCAGAGCCAGCTCTGTTAGAAATGCTGCATCTAAAGAAATCCAAATCCCTCCATACCACATGTTCTGGAGACCTCAACCTCATTACCACAATCAACAGAACATGCTGGGGGGACAGGTTCATAACCCAGAGACTGCCCATACATGTCAAGCAGAGCACCTCACTGGCCCTCTTCAACAGAAATCTTGATGAGTGGATGGAAAATAGAAAGTTCACCCTGGGGATCACTCCAGTTTCTCTACTTGATAGAGGCACTGGGAACTAACGTTGGGCGGCACGATGCCAGGGCACTTCTATGGGCTAGTCTTGTAAAGGCTCCAGGGCCTTTAGCCTAGTACACACCTATGAACCTATGATCCAGTGTCACTTCCTGCAGAGTTATTAACATGTTGTGGGTGTGTGATCATGTCATTAAACTTGGTGACTTTGTGCCACTTTCCTCAAACTATATCATAAATTTATTATCATAATCATCTGCCATTCTGCTGTGATATCTTCTAAATTTACTGATTTAGTGGAACTGCTCATTACTGCTGTTGGCCCTGTTAAGAATTAATTGATTAAGTTACTAATCAGATATTGAATTACACTACTGCATGCTGTGTAATGAGGTCATGAAAACACTTACTGTGCACAATCTGTTCATTGTCATTATGTACAGAAGTTGAGGTTCAACCCTTCATAGTAATTATGTGTTACATGTAATAAATTCTCTAAGTAAATATGTTACAGTGGTTAAACCAACATTCCTGAGCAGATTTTTTTTGATGCTGTAATGTGAGTAACAGCCAGTATTCCAATCACATTTGCAGCAACCACATTGCCAGGTTTGCCACTGGGCTGCCTTTTAGGACACATCATTGCATCAGTCTAAATCAGCTTGGGTGGCTTGAACTACCCAGCCTAATCCAATATAACCAACTGATTATAGCCTATAAAATCCTCTATAATCCGGACAATACTCCTGCACTTAAAAATATTATCACCCCCTATAACAATCCTAGACCGCTTCGATCCTCTAACAAACTACTAATTCAGACTAGCAAAATTAATAACACAGCCGGTGATTCTCTCTTTGCAAACTCTGTAAGTAGATCCTGGAACTCTCTTCCAGCTGATATTACCTTACTTTCCACCTTAGGTCAATTTAAAACTAGACTCAAACAACATTTGTCACTTAACTGGCTATGTCAATGTATCAAGCCTGGCTAACTCTCTCTAGAATGTGTAAAAATCTGTTAACCAGTTTACTGTGTAATTTAATTTAATCCTGACTTGTGCTCAGGATTAACTGTAACCTGTGGAACTTGTTTAACTGGCTTACTTATGTAATCTCTGTAAATAGTCTGTTTGTAATAAGTAATGCTGGTATTATGTAATGCTGTATATGCTTACCCTTGGAGCTTTTCTCCCCGGGCCTCCGCTGAAAATGGACAGGCATCCAGTCGGACTATCCCGGTCAACAAATGTAAAATAAAATAAATAAATAAATTCACACTATTTCTGATTATGCCCATGCCATTGTCCTCTGTTTCATACTCATCTCCCTGAGCAGAGAGGATGCATTCCTCATCAGGTGCTAAAGAAATAAGTATTTGTGCCCCCCCTAGTGTTATGGGCAATGGCATTCTGCCTTGCCTTTACTCCAACACATTCTACCACATCATCACCCTCTTCGTGCACTGTGTTAAAGTGTGGTTCCTTCTGCCGACAGCATTTATGTTCATAACTACTTAATTCCATGCCTTTGTGCTCTCAGCATCTTTGGGTCCACCTTTTTTCAAAAATGCATTTTCCATATGTCCAAGGGGCTGTCATGAGGATGTGATTCTCCTCATGGCTAAAATTGTCTTTTCCCTGTCTGGATCCATGCTGTTGTTGCTGCTGTATCATTCATTTACCTAAACTAACATGCAAAAGTAATATACTGAAGCTTGATCCACTCATCAGATGAACAACATAGCATGAAAGCATACCTACTTTCAGCACAAATGAATAAATGATCTGAGTGCTAAAACATTCAGCATTTACCCCACAGCTAATCAAACTTCACCCAGATAAAAGTGGGTAGTATTACCTTGTACAGCATCATCCACACAAATGCATAATAGTATTGCAAACATTTACCATTGCACTACCAACTTATGCCACTGCTAACAGAGCTGAACTCCCTCACGTACCACTATTCTGTATTTATACCATCATGATATTCCATTCTTGAGTGACAGTCACAAATGCTACAGTAAAGCAGCATGTATTCTGACAACACAATGCATTGATAAAAATACAGTACATCAGACTTTACTCTCTTCAGATTATGTACTAATATCCTGTATAGCATGATCTACAAGTGTAAAAAAAAATGCAATCATTCATCTTTCACATTACCATCAGTATAAAATTCCAGTACTACTGTCATGGATTTCCAAACATAAATGATACTCTTGTTCATATGTTCATAGTTTCATATGTATATGCTAGGCTAGCAACCACCTGGGCCTTTATAAGCCTAACTATGCAATCGAACACAGTTGTGTCCCTTTGTATTGTGGGTGTTTATCAGAAAGAGGTATGTTAGTTAGGAAATTCCTGGAGGTTATGTGGAGAGGGGTATATGGTTTGGACATTACTGTCTGCTTCTATCTATCAGAGATATAGGGACCAAACCCAGGGTGAATTGCTATTTCCTATCCATTGGTCAAGATTACACTTTCATAGAGTTAAGGATGAACTCTGCTTCACATGGATGAGGAGCCTGTTCCAGAACATGGGGCTCCTCTGAGACATATCTGTTCTGACAACATGTCTTTATGTCACAAGCAAAATTTAAATCCTTGGATCTTGTAGTTATGGTGTTGTTCATTTTACAGATGTGCAAAAGGTTCACAACAGTTGAATCAGAGGATGCCTTGTATACCATTTACAGATCACCTCTTACTAACCTGTATTAGACAGAATATAAATAGGACTTTAAGGAGATGTGTATAGGGCAATGTGTTTATACCCTGGATTCTTCTGGTAAGGAACCTTTGTGAGCACTCCAACTGTTGCATATGTCTGGTCAGGTCAAAGGGGGCATTATACTTAATGATGGGCCTGATACAGGCTAAATAAAGTGGCACTATGACTTCCTTGGACCTGGATGCCATGCCTTATAAGTTGGGTGACAGAATGATTTTCTTATTATCTTGGCCACATGTTGGTCAAAGGTCAGATTACTGCCTACATATGCTCCGAGATCCCTGACTACCGGGTTAACTCTTAGGGGTGTCTTACTGATGGAGTAATTAGCCTGGGTGGCAGTTTTCCCAAAAGGCGATATAATGCATTTCTTGGCATTGAGTTTCAGTCTGTGATTTTGGCACTAGTCATTTGTCTGTGTTAGACCCAATTGTAAGATGTTTGTGTCATGGGGAAATATATGATAGCTCCCAATTTGCAGTAATTTGCTATCTTGATCAGCCAAAGGCCCTAGACATTAGCCTTTACCTCTGAGAAGTAGATGTCAAATAGGAACGGTCATCACTAGTAACATGAATCAACTACATCTGTCAGGCACATCAATAAAAAACACAATTCTCCTACTAATAATTGCTCTATAAATTAAATATGTACTGGTTCCCAATACTTTATAACCTTATTGCTCTTTTTCTCTTGCATGATAAATTTCACACTTTCCCAAAACACTTGCCATCTAACTGAAGTGGACACAACTAAATATGGTGGCATTAAACTTATTTGTGTAAAGTCAGGGTCAATTATACATTTTGTATGCGATTAGGCTGAGTTACACTCACCTCTATGAACAGCAGTAACACATGAATCAGTATGTCAACATATTCATGTAACTAGATCTTGGGTAGCTGTGAATAAGGTACACTAACTGGCACAGATCCAACCTAGTCTGTCGAACAAGCAAATAAGCGTAATATATCTCATATTTCCCTAAGCATAGAAAAGGGAAAATGGAGTCAAAAACATTTAGTTTGCATAACTGTGAAGGGTAATCCATGCCCATCTTGCATACTGTGACATAGCTTATTACCTCAAAACACTCAGGTAGTTTCTATTATATCAAAATGACACCAAAAATAATATTTATTTATAATGTAAAGTGAATGAAAAAACATTGGGGGAATTTAATAAAGCCTACATGATGTTTTTTACCGTGTAGCCATCGCGCCATGCTGGTTACACAAAAGTAAGCAGGTTTTAGATTCAGTAAGCTTTGCTGAATGGCGCGCATGCACACACCAGCATGGAAAGTTCCATGGCATGCAAATCACCTCATAAGCAGGTGAATCTCATGCAAATGAGTTAGGTAGAGTAATCCATCAAGCAGATAGCAAACTCTTCAGACCCTGTGTCAATGTCCTTAGTGTACATGGAAAAATTTTGTACAACAGTGTAGACAGACAAAAGGGGCTGTAAAAATGTAGGTATATGGAGAGAAATGGCATACCACAAACAGATATGAGCGAAACTATCCTCCTGTGTGTCTGAAAAATTAAAGGAAATAAGTTAAATTAATTTTATTTTTTTAATAATCTGGGCATGTTTGAGCAGTGCACTGCAGTGCACAAACATGCTTTAGAAAAAAAATTAGGAAAAACAAAATTAATATTATGTGACAGAAATGTATTATAGGACCTTGCATGGAGTATCTACAGTGGTGCATTGCTGCTGTTGCTAACATGGTAGGGCTAGGAAGCGTGTAGTTTACAGGCTGTGACCACTGATCCCTATGCAAATGAGGTGGAGTTACTGAATACCATAAATGAGTAATCATGTCCGCATATCCCCTTTGTGTAGGCAGAGAACCATGTAGGTGTTTACAGAGGAGGTAGCTGACATTAGGAGAGGGTGTATCCAATGACTTCTAAGCTTATTTCAGCTTAGCTGCACCTGTTTGCATGGCATGCCACCATGCTGACCTTCTAATCTTTGTTTTGCATGTTTATGCTGAGCATAGAAGTCTGGGGGGGTTTACACTAAGTGCTAAGCTTTGTTTACTTACAGGGTGCATGTTTGCATGGCACTCCACAGTGCTGAGTGCATCTAAAAGCGAATGACATATCAATTAGTTTTGACCTCTGTTTAACTTAAACTACCACCATTAAATGATGTTAATGATATACTATGCAGGTAGAATGCATCATAGGTAGCCAATCACACAATCTGCACCTACAGCAGAGCACTAAAAAAGTATGCATGCACCTTACAGTTTGATTTTCCCCCGTACTCTGCTCCATTGGAGTACAGACTTGGGAATTTTAACTGAGAGAATACTAGGGGTCTGCAGGTCTGCTACATCTGTATGTGCTAGATGCTGAAGTCAATGTTGCTGCTGCTGACAATAGGCCTAGACAGATAAGCAGAAAAGTGTTTAGGCCCAGGGTAACCATCCAGGAGCTGCATGAGCTGGAGACTGTCAACTCAGACCAAGAGACAACAGAGGAACCCATCTCAGTGAAAACAAAGGACAGGTACCTTCCAAAGACCAACTGGGGACATGATGGGGGTCTCACAGGCATCAGCATCCAGGGTACTCCACCAGTTCCTGGATGCCATGCGATTGCACTCATGTACACATCAAGTCACCACCTGATGAGGAGGGTAGAATCTACACTAATTGCAAGGGGTACCACTCCATGAACTGCCAAGCCATGTGCAGTGCCCAGGGGATTATCATGAATGTGTGTTCTGGTAGCCCTGGCAGTTATCATGACTCCCATATCTGGCATGCATCACAGCTGTACTAACCATGGATGATGACACCCATCAGAAATGCACACACACCCACAGAAGAATGCCATAATGAGGCACACACACAAACTAGGAACATCATAGAGTGTGTGTTTGGGTTTCTGAAGTCACAGTTTCAGTGTCTCAATATATCCGGTGGAGCCCTGCAGTACTCTCCAGCCACATGTGCATTTATGTTCACAGTATGTGCCATGCTACAGAATATGATCCTGTGGAAACAGCTGAAGCAGGATCAGCAAACAGAAGGGATACACAACCCCCACCAGTACCTAGGTCACCACAGTCACAGTCACAGGAGGACTTAAAGGAAGAAACCCCTGATGATGTCCATGTAGGCGTGCCCAGTACACTCTAGCTTTGACTAAGAGATAACGCATAGCACATTCACTGACAACCTAGGACCCTAGAGATTGTCATCTTACTCCTACTCACATACATATAGTAAAATTGTTGATGCCAGACAACTCACACAACATGTACATATCCATGTATTTCCTGTGTACTGCTTGCATCACACAGAGTCAGCCCTGAACTACAGTTCTGTCAACTGCTGCATTTGCAAGGTAAGTCCCTAACCTGCACACTACTTGTAAGGAATACTATAATATGGTATCATATGCATGGATCCAGTGCATTTATGCAAGGAAACATAGTGGGCTATGTGGACAGAAGTAACATCCACATGGGACTACAGATACCCAGTCCAGTAGTATGTGTTCCCTAATAATCACTAGGCCTCATGGTTGGAATATTCACTACATCAGTCAAGGGAGATGTTAAGCAGTGGGGTCACATGACAGTTGGAGTACTTTTTATCCCAGCAGATCATGTGCTGTTGTTTCCCCACCCCCAACACAGCAGTGTTTCCATATAACTGCTTTAACAGTAAGTCAGCAATAGTATATCAGCAGACCAGGCACTCTCAGGACTGTAACACAGAACGCGATCACACATCGCATGTCACACGTAATGCAGGAATAACAATGTATATAGTTATGCTGTTGATTGTGTGATGACTGACTCGTGTCTGCCTGTGTGGCTCAGTGGGCTAGGGAAGTTAGTATGGGTGATGGTGTTGATGGTTCTAATCTGGAAGTAATCACATCTTTTGCATGTGAATTATTATTATGTTGGTGTTTTCACAGACTGTCAGTCTGTGTGTCATGTAACATTACGAACCTCAGTCACATATCATGTACAGCAGACAGCTGGAGAATGCCATGGATATTTTGAGTGAAGTGCAGTACTGCAGAAAGAGGGATAGATGTCATTGTCTGTAACACACAAAATCCCGCTGGAGTGCAGGTAGATGTGGCCTGGAGTCACTTCATAAGTGCTGACAGTCCCACTGGGTATGGCTATACACTTAGTTAAAATCAGCACAACTCTGTTGCCCTTCAGCAAAATGACCTGTTATGTATAGATATGTCTATACATACATACATATATGTATACATATCCATCTGTCACTATCTCTCTCTCTCTCACATACATAGTATATCTATCTCTATGTAGTATCAAATAGACATATACCAATATATATACTATATATATTAAAATGATACATAGACTCTCCCCATATATCTATATAACACATATACATATCATACACACACACACACACACACACACACACACACACACACACACACACACACACACACACACACACACACAAACACACACAGTTAAATTTATATATACATCCCTATTATATAAATAAATATGTGTGTAGAGCCAAACTAAAGGAGCAACAGTACATAATCCACTTACCTACAGATACCTGTGCCTGCTGGATGTCACCACATAGACACAAATGAGCAGGTGGTGTAATGTATAATGCTAACAACATATGCATGGTCAGGGCACATTGTTCCTGCCTACAGATTTACCTGTCTAATTGCAAACAGTCACATATGGGCATACTGGTAACTGTACACACATAGCTAGGATAATAGTTACCGCACTGTTAGAATACTAGATGCAGATAACAGTACAAAGCAATATCACTTTGCAGGCCATATATGCTGTTCAACACAAGCCTAGTTTGTCTAATGCTCAAGTACTGTGCCTTCAATCACATATACAACAGACTTAACCTGTGGTGCGTGTGATAAATACTATCTATAGTGTGTAAGGCTAAATAGGTAGGGGTTCTAATTTCACTCCAGGCTACTTGGTGCAGTGTGTGTGTGCATGCGTGTGTATATCCCTGCAAAACAACTACCATGCCCTCATGGGCTATCCACCTGCAATGGTTATGCATCTTTTGGCCATGTAACTTGCTACTGGCTTCCAAACTGTCCTCTTCTACAAGGCCTGATAATGTCATCTACCTTAAGACTACCAGCTGGCAGTGTAGTATCAGACGTAAGCCTTGGCACATGTGATAAATACTGTGATCTACAATGTGTAAGACTAGATAGATAGTGGTTCTAATCTAACTCCAGGCTACTTGGTGTGCCTGTATGTCCATATAGCTTAAATATGATCACTTTGGTAACTTAGAAATAGGTAGGATTTTGCAGTATTTTATTTGTAGCATGTGATGTGGCCCCCAAAGGACTGACCACAACAAGGCCTGCTGATGTCATCAAGCATAATATGTCCTGAACTGATAGTACTAGCAGACATGAGGTGTGATGCGTGCATCACATACTGTGATCTGTAGTGTGTACCATTACACAGTAAGTTTTCTCATCTACATACAGCCAGTTTGCAGTACGTGTTGCCTTGGCATGTCCTGTATGCAGTGATGGAAGTGGTTCTAACCTCAATGTAACCATGGTTGTGTGTGAGCCTTTTAAAGCATTTTACATCATGTTATGGAACCATAGGATGTTTGAACTTCACTAGCATAATGGCCATACAGCCCTCATGATCACAGACATCTTTATACCCGTAGTTACAGGATCAGCACATATTGCCCCAGTCCAAGAGGGACACAGGCAGATACCCTGTGTTGAGATGATGGTCACCCAGCGAATCATACAGATGGCATATGTTGAGGTGCACTGAGGTGCTCTGTGTGCCACTAGGCAGGGTTCTGTTTCAAGGGTGTGTTTAAGTCTGCTAGAAAAATCTCTCCCACAAGAATGTAGTACCAATATCACATACAAGGTTAATCTCCTTACAGTGAGTTATCCATCTACTATGCCTCCTACAGATAGGCAGCATATGCAATCAAGCAGGGTCACACATTGCCTCATATGCAAGGTACAGATCACCTCTGAGTAGTCTATATGTCACTGTCAACAATGACTCTCATTGCAGACGATCCCCACTGAACACATATTGAAGACATGAAGTGTCCTTGTGAGGGACCATACTGTTGTGTGCAATTGCCAGTACTGCTTGGAAAGGTACATCACCAAATGGCCATTGAACTCAAATATTGGCATGCTGAGAGAAGAGTACTTGGAGGTTATGAGTATGTCACTTACAGGTTACTCTGGCCTCAGCTATGCCATATGAATCTTGCCATACCACTGTACAGACATGGTGATCTGAGGCACATTAGATGTACACCTGTGTGTTCACTTTGTTCACCCCTGAGTATACACATTACATGTTACAACTGATGTGCTACTTACCAGGTACATAGGTCTAACTGATGGAAATTATACTACATATATATTTGCATGGAGTTTATGGCCATTAGTATGTTAACAGGCAAGTGTTCACAATACCCTCTTGCAGGATAGTGACATACCACAGAGACTCTATGAGTGCTCAGAGTTTGCAGGCAGCAGCAGCACAAATTGTTAGCCATAGTCAGTCAGTAGTTGCATGTATTGTGGTTGAATGGATTCCAAGCAGTACAGGACCCAGGACTGCACCCTGTTGAGCACTGCTGCTTACAGATCAGCTATTGGAGGAGGATGTCCTTACGTTGCATATGTGTGTCAGCAATGGGCCACTTAGTGACCCCTACAATAACAGCATCATGGATGCCTAAGTGGGTGCTTTGTAAATGTTGTCTGGGCACGGGATATAGTCAGACAGCCTGGCATAGTCTAGGGGGTTGTATGCCATGATGTACCCTCACCCAGGTCCTTGGTGACTGCCTCGGAAATATCCACCATGTGTAGCAGTCATACTCCCCCCTGTCGCACATCCAAACTGTGTACAGTTAACTATGTGTAGAACACATATATGTGTGCTGATCAGCTCTGTGATGAATGTCACTATGGGCATACAGATATGGATACTTAAAGAGGTGTATAGTTATGTTGGTCAGTGAATGCACCACCTCTGTGCAAGGTTATAACAGTTGCCATTGTCCACTCAGCTGGTGTGCAGCCAGTAGTGTCAGTATGATTGCAAGGGTTTCCCAGTGGTGTTAGTAATCCTTGTCAGATCATATGTGGGATGCAGCCTGGAATGTTAGCATGTGCAACAGATGCCGTGTATATTCCAATGAGTATTTAATACAAACACCAAAAGGTGAGCGCTTACGTCCACTTGAATAGACTTTCTCGGACAATTAAAACCAATTGTATGACCCACTATATACTCTCTGCAAATCACATGATATGATCAATGTTTAAAATTTAAAGTAAAAGCACCTACCAACTTATTAAATATTATTTACAATAAAACCTAAAAGCCAGATGAGTAACCAAAATATTAACAATTCCATAAAGTTATATACAAAGTTATATATGAAATACAAATAAGAAAAAAATATAAAATAGAGGCATAAATTCCATTCAAATCACTTTTCATATGCCTTCAGCTTCAACAAAGTATTGATGCTTATAACTTCATTTAAGCCAGGCAAGACAGAGGCATTTAAAAAAATCTGCCATCATAATTCCCTTTTTTTCCAAAATAATAGACCAAGGGCCACCCCTAGGATGGTGTCCTACTTCTTCCGATATAGAAAACTCGAAACTATGTTTACTATATTTTTCCAAGTGTTTATAAAGTGCATTAGTGGGCTTCTGTTTTTTTTATATCATAACAATACTCGTAAATGCACTGTTTTAATTTGCGCTCCATTTTGCCCACATAAAATGCTGGGCATTGTTTATAAAGGGCAATGTAAACAATGCCCTGAGTATGACAATTGTAGTGTCTCTTAAGTCTAATAGTCTTATTATTTACTTTAATGTCATCAGCTTGCCAACTCATATGAAACTGTGCACAAGCACCACACCTCATCATTTTACCTAGAGAGTCACTTTTACTATTTGACATACTGACAAAATAGTTTTTAAATGATTTCTCATGTTGATAAACAATTTTGAGGTGCACTCTGCATTGTCCTGACAATACCGTCACATCTATCAGTGTGGTCACACCTACAAAGGCATAGGTATGAGTCTAACTTGTGTACAGTCAGAATATATGTGTGCAGTTGGCAATCATGCCAACAGTACAGCAATGCAGGCAGTAGGCCTGGGATGACATTCCAGGGATTACAATGCTGTAAACCTACATCTATAACAAAACATTGCCATGCTTACCAGGAGGAGGACCACAGGCTTGGCCAATACCTGACAGACCTGTGAAAAGTTGAGGAAGAGGTAATGTCAGTACCACTGCATGTTCCACCACCACAAGGTAATACGCCCATATCTCTCTCATTTACAGTAGTTAATTGTTATATTGGCCAAAATCTGAGCATGACAGACAAATTGCAGTGAAACCCTTCTCTCCCCCCAAAAAAACAGACAGACCTGATACCCACGTAAGACTATGTACTCCATAACACACTGAATGCTACAGTATTGCAATGCTGATCAAACTAAGCTTACCTGCACGCTCCTCTGCCATGGACACTGTGGCACCCACATCCATGATGTAAAGTGTGATGGATGGCTGGGAGCTGTTGTGTGTGCCTGGATTTGCCAGGAATTCCTCAGCAGCTGAGAGTGGTTGTTCCACTGCAGGCCCTCCACTGGTGGTGCCACAATCCCTGGCTACATCTGCTTTTCTTCTGTGTGCGGCATTGATCATGTCCATTGTGTGGTGTTGAACATGCTCATGTGTCCTCCCCTGATGATTAGTGGAATTGACATTATGGACAAGGTCAGCCCACAGTGCCTCCCACTGTTCCCTGTTGTGCCTCCTCCTGGACAGTAGGACTTCATGGAGTTGATGGAGCACTTCCACTATTATCTCATTCTCTGCATCTTTGAAAGCTGCACAGTGTCTTGCATACATGTTCCCTGAAAGACAACAACATGGGAACACATGCCAGGATCACATACATGGAAGTACAGTATGTAGAAATACAGCAAGGACAGAATGGCTGGAAATATCCACTGCTTGATCACACATGTCATATTCCACAGTGTGCAAACATACTAAGCATGTGGATACAACTCGGATAATGGTGATAGTCAGGTATTCCCATGTGTGCCATGACAGATACTGCTGTATGTTCATACAGCTGGCACTGGAGTCTATTGTAGTGTGTCCCCAAGTGGAAACCCCCCTGATAATATGTCAAACCAACTGTGCCAAACAAATAGCAGTGTGCTATCACAACCACTGTAAATGAGAGTTCCACGAGCCCAGTGTGTCACATTGACAATATATATTCTACCCTTTATGTATTGCACATCCTCTGTATGATTAACAAATCTAGAGATCATTGACATGCCATTATCACAGTTCTAAGAAAGGCTTAATCCTGTAATCCATATTCTCCATAAGTATAGTCAGACATCTGTAGCCTGATGTAAACAAGATGGTTACATACCTGATGGAGTGCAGTACTCCTCTGATGATAGTTAATACGTTCTATATGCGTGGTCTTTGTGAGGAAATTCTCATACAGAATGGTTCACCATAGATAGCTACTTGCCTTTTTAACATGCTTCTCATTAGCAGGCAATTGCCTCTTAATCATCTGTGGTACTGAAATGCTAATTGCAGCCAACACAGCTGATTTGCATTATCATCAACCAATCACATGCAACCACAGTACAATATATAAGGCCTTCATGTAGATTAGGGGTCCTTTCTGATATGTTATGCTGGACATTACTGGGGTGAAGAGACTACTTCATCACAGAGGGTAGGTCTGTAGCAACAACTTTTACACAGAGATGGGTGTGCTACAGGCTGCAGCTGCAGGTAATAGACATAGGCAAAGAGTGTGAATATTTTGGAGGGCAACAAGCTGCAGGAGTAAGTGTGGGACCTGTATCAGCCTTGTTGTAGAGGTAGAGCCAGAGTGAGGCTACCCTTTCAAGTCCAATTAAGGCATGTGTTTAAGGTAAGTATGTTAGGCAATGGTATCACTAACAAAATACTAAGCCACGTGTTTATTGTTTCCTTGAGCAACATGGGGGATTAATATAACAATACGTCCACCATTTGGGTGACTGTCAGGCCACGTGTTACAGTCTGATAGTAATTTGGAGCGTGTATGAAGGCAGTCCTTGTTACAAGCAAGTACTTCAAATGTGAATGGCAGGTGTGCAGCTGTGCTAATTGGCACTGTGAGTTTGAAAGGATTGTGTGGTGCACTCTGATATTAGTGGCCTTCATTTTCAGTACGTGAGCTGAATTTCTCTGTGAATGCATATTAATGCATGACGTGACACTTTATGCACTTAGACACTTGCTATAGGGATATGGGAAGTATGTTTCAATCTGCAGGACTGTGACTTTCATCATTGAAATGCAGAGATTTTATTTGATATGCACTGTGTGGATAAAGAGTGCATGGCTCAGTCATTATTTACTGGCCTCACAATACTATAATTCCAGTGCTACACACCAATGAATTTGAACCCAGGATGTGTGTGGCAAAATGTACTGTTTGCAAGGCATTTAACAGACTGAGCTACTGAGTCACTGCTACAGCAGGTGTATTTGCAAGATATATGTGCACACATACAGGCTGTGACAAACATTTTCTACATCCATCAGTATGTGCATGGCTTTATATAGATGTATTTCTGCACCAGGGTCCAAGTTGAACATTTATTTTGCCATTAATGCCTTAGCAGATGTTTTTCTAAATAGTGCTGATAAAAGAGCACATTTACCTGCTACCACAGGCCTCACTTACATCCATTATTATGTGTTTGGCTTTCTAGTGGGGTACTATTGCACCAGAGTCCAAGATACACTCCCATTTTTTCCATTACTTTTTAGTCAAGTTTGCGTGATGTGGCATGAAGCTCCAATGAAACATGCTTAATGAATGTAACTGTCAATTACTATGTTTTGTTTAAACCACCTGTTTTTAATTAAGAGTTGTGTGGTGTGGCAGGTTAATGCAGTGGTTTGCAGGTGTGATGGTCTTGAGTTTGAAATATGGGACAAATTTTCCTTTTGTAAGTGTGTATTACAATTTTAAAATCACATATACTCAATATACCTCTATTTAGCTGAGCTAAGCAAAGCTGCACAATGCAGCTTATTGCACAGCGTTGTGCTAAAAATATAAAGAAAAGAAAAATGGGGAAATAGGAAAGTGGTGAAATGGGGTGCAAGCATTGGAAAACATAGTGAAAGGCAGGTAGGGATGTGCAGGAAGGGTGTAGGAAAGAACCATAGCTATAGGACAACATAACTGTGTTGCAAAGCCATTACTTGTATCCAGTGGACACATGTGTGAAATGGAGAGCTATGTATGGGACGATATTTGTTTGGGGGGACAGTTTGCCCATTTTTTTAAGTTAAGAGCAGAATGTTGGGGAAGGGACATAGGTACATGTGGGGAAGATAAGTTGGGTAGGTGAGGATGCATTTGCAGACAGACAAGACAAACAACACAGCAGACAGGGGTGGTATGTGACACATGAGGGGGGTGATCACCTTGGATAGGGAGGGTGTTGTGGAATCTAAGTCTCATGTTCCCCCATAAGGCAGCAGCATGACTCACATCCCCACCCATGGGACTGTCTGCATTGCTCTGTCACTGACCCAGGGGTGGAAGTGGTGGAGGCTGGGCATTAGAGTGAGGTTGCCCCACAAGGTTGGCTAGCATGCTCTCAGTCTGGCACAGGCAGCAGTCAAATCCATAGTAAACTATCCTGCATACTAAAACTGGCAGCTCAGCCTGGGTGACAACTCCCCCTCCACCACCGCTCCCAGAGGGGGGCCCGGCCCTGTCCTGTTGGGTGGTACTACCAGACACCACAGGTAGTGCAGGGGCAATAGAGGGGGCACCATCAGTCTGGGTCCGAGACATGCTGGGACCCTGTGCCATGGCCTGATAAGGTAAGATAGGCGGAGCAGCTGGAAATGGCCGACCTTGACGTGCTGTGGTAAATGAGGTTAGTTAAGTTAAGTTTAGTAATAACCAAACCACTGTTAGTATTAACAGAATGGAACATTATATTTATGACTCCAAATACATATTAATGTACATTATGGGTAAGACAACATTAAGTAACATAAAAGTCAGTATGTTAACAGCATGCCAGTAAGAAGTAAACCATAAGACCAATAAAACTGTTAGTTTAACAAAATATGTTAGTATTGAATCATAATTAAACATAACAATAATAAATCATAGTTTACCAAAATATAGTTAGTTTAACAAAATATGTTAATATTAAATCATAATAGTCTTCTTCTTCTTCTTCTTTCAGCTTTTCCCGGTTAGGGGTCGCCACAGCAGATCACCTGTCCGCTCATGATTGACAGTAGAGTTTTACAGTGTCGAGTTGCCAGCACGGCACCCAATCTTCCATGGAAGGCACACATACACTCACTCACACCTAGGGCCAATTTAGAGTGTCTAATCCACCTACTTTGGGATCTTTGGGATGTGGGAGGAAACCGGAGCACCCAGAGGAAACCCACGTGACCACAGGGAGGACATGCAGACTCCACACAGAAGGCACCCCAGCCAAGGATCAAGCCAGAGAACCTCTTGCTGTGAGGCGACAACGCTAACCGCTGCACCACCATGGCTGCCCCATAATAGTAAATGACAAGAATACATAAATGAAGGCAAGGGGTGGAAGAGAGAGGGAGAGAGAGACACACACACACACATTCCATTACTAAGAATGCAGACTATATCCCTGAAAACACTGATAAATACTCTACAACCATGTGGTGTCAGTTTTAAGCACACTGACTACAATTCTGCTATAGCTGATATAGCACATACATACCTCTCAAGCTGTTAGCATGGGTCAGTATGAGCCAAGTAATAACAAATTCAGGTACACAATGACACAGAACAGTTTCACATAATGTGGACTTACATAACTACCAAGGTTTCTGTAAGTGGATTTGGTAATACATTGTATTCCAGGTAATCATTTTTCTGGTAATCCTGTGACAGATGGATTAGACAGTTTTAATCACATTATGAGAAACTGTGACACTTGAGAGGTATGTTTGCGTACAGTACATAAACTAGACAGCCATCATTTCTTAGTTGGTAGGCATGGGAATAGAACCCAACTGCTGTGACTGCAGAGGACATCTGCAAGAAATGTAACAATTGACTGCAGCAACCTAGAACAGACATGAAATGAATACAGCTGTATTCTATTTATTAAAATAGGTTTATTTAGGAATCAACAATGCTGCTTAACACTGTATTGGTATTGCTGATAAGTGTCTGTGAAATGTAAACACAATAATATCTGCTCTTAACATGGGCTACCTCAACCATATACCTTTTGTTCCTGGACTGGGAGAAAATGAGAGCATTATGTGACTGAATTAATTTTGCATTCTAGAACTATTACATTGTTATACTTGACTGCAGTGATAGTAGAACACACATGCTTGGAATATAGCTGTAATGCATTTATTAAAACAGATTGCTTTAGGAATCAACAATGCTGCTTAACACTTTATTGGTATTGCTGATAAATGTCTGTGAGGTCCACACATAATATCTGCCCATAGAGTGGGCTACCTCATCCATATACATTTATTACCTGGAGTAGGAGGAACAGAGAGCATTATGTGACTGATATTGGCCTGGAGACAGTGTTACTGTTGACTGCAGCAACCTTACCATAGACAAGCAATGCATACAGCTCTACTGCAATAGTTATTACAACAAAATCCTGCTGTACACCATTTTGCTTACTGTTATTGGTATTGTTTATTGCAATACAGTTGCTAATGTTAATTTATTGTACTACAGCTGTAACTCCCCATTTATTGCACTACAGTTCTACTTGCCCATTTATTGCATTACAGTTTTTATTGTGTATAATTTATTGCAGCAAATGCCTTACTTGTTCTTGCTTATTGCACTACAGTTATCATAATAAATCTGTACTTACCACACTCACGGTGCAACCTGGCCAGGCACCTAGCATGGGACTCAACATTGTAAACCCTCTCAGCTGCAGCTGTTGAAAAAGAATCACACAATTATTCATACTGGTTTTGCAGAAATTCAGCTTACAGTTTGATAAAACAGTGGAAAACATACTTACATATTTGTGGGGCATTCCCAGCTCATGCCTCTTGGACCCAGGTGTCCAAGGTTCCCCTCTTTCTCCTCTTAAGGTCATCATAATGGTGATGACACTGCTCATCAGTGTGGGGGATATCAGTAGCACTGGTAAGTTACCTGGCCAACTGGTCCCTGGCCTCTGCCATACATCCTGAGCCCTGGAAACCACCCTGAATCAGCCTGGTTTCATAATTTTTTTGTCAGGAGCCCAACAAAGATCCTGGACTTCTGAACACCCCATGTGTGCACCCTAATGTGTGCACCTTCACCAGCAATGCCTGCCATATCAACAGATGATTAGACTCCAAGGAATGGTGCAGAATTTCTGCCGATTGGCCTTAATATAGGCAGTTTTCCCACCCTTTCATGTCAATGAGCAATATCCAAGAAAGCACCACGTTGCTTAGCATCAAGCAAACAGCAGTAGCCATTAGCATGCTAAAGCAGTATTTAGCACAGTGCAACAGTGCCATATTTCACAAATTTGTTTTTAAAATTAAACATATATAATAAATAAATACAGACATGTTATGACTGCTACAGGCTCAAACCTAGGACCTACTTGGCATATGGATGTAAATCTACCCATTTAACTATTTAAATATTATGAAAACTAGTGTACCTTCATATATACTACTGGGCTACCAATTAGCATTGCTAAGCACTGCATTGTGCCACACCACCCAAACACACTTAAATAGATCCAGGAATAAATAATTACATTTGGTTTCTATTTTTACGTGTCTGGCAGCTGTTGGCTATGTATGCATGAGCACCACTCAGCTTTGCAGCGCTCAGCGATGCACCATGCAAACAGCAATTTAAAAAAATACATAATTATTATAATTAATTACATCTGGTTTCTATTTTTAGATGTGTAGCAGTGTCAGCTGCCTATATGTGAGCACAGCTTGACATTGCTGCACTCTGCACTGCAAACATACAGAGAGAGAAATAAAATAATTCATAAAAATAAAATATTGCATATTTGCAACAATTCACAGCATTTCAACAGTAGCGAGGAGCATTACAGGGAGCCTCACCTTGTACATAACATCTGACCAGGCATCCATAACCATGGGTAGCCTGTACACTTCTCCCTACATGGATTCAATATCCCTATTCCTATGCTGTCCCTCGGCAGCATGCCATAATTAATGTGGATGGTGGGCTGCTGAGGGGGAACCGTGGCTATGTACATGGATACATTCCATGTAGGCTCTACATGGTATCTACATGTATTTTATGGGATTATTTACTGATGTAATAGTTAGACAGGCATGCTTACAAACATAAGTAATACATGACCTTAAAACAATTGTAGAAATATAAATTATAACATTACTGCACATAAGCAAACAAATATAAACAAATGAAAAAGTAATAATTTAATAAATGACTTTTATTTGCCATAGCAAAAAAGTAAAACATTTCCTTAAAAAAATATCTATGTGATAAAGCAATTTGGTAAAATTAAACTTGCCAGCAATAGCAGTTCCATGTTTAATGATGCTACAAGGTAGTTGGGTTTGGTTATGGTGATGTCACACCCTAAGGGTATGTTTCCAACCCTGTGAATCACAGCCATATGCTTACATTCTTCACTTTATACTAGCACTTTGAAAGAATGGAGTACCTGTCAAAGCATCAGGCCAAGCTGTAAGCTGGACTGTTATGGAGATCAAAATCATGGTCTAGCTCTTGCAGGAGTTGTACCTGGACAAGATGAAAATAGCAGTAGCCAGGATAGAGTGGAAGAAGGTTAACATCTGGCAAGAGTTGTGTGAGCACCTGTTGTTCTTGACAGGGATCATCTTCTCTGGGCCCCAGCATCAGGACAGGTACAATGACCTACAGAAGTGCAGGATTGACTAGCTGGCTCAGTTTTTTATTTATTTAACATTTGTTTACTGGAAAGGTCTGACTTGGAATGAAGCCAATTTTCAGTGGTGGCCTGGGGAGAAATGCTCCAGATGCATGTCTTTGTAATGTGGGAAGAAACTGGAGCACCTGGAGGAAATCCACATGAATGCAGGGAGGACATGCAGACTCCACAAAGAAGGCACTCCAGCTGAGATTTGAGCTGGAGAACCTCTTGCTATGAGGAGACAATGCTACCGCTGCATCATTGCGCCATCTACCAGATGAGGGCAAGAAGGCTTGAATTCTAAAGTAAGCATTTTAACATTTTATTTTTCAATCTTACCAAAAATAGGTTTTAAAAACAATCTAGTTAAATAATACAAAAATGTATGTAAATGTAAGAGTAAGTGTAAGTGCAATTATGTATCTATATGTAATCCAAAGCTATGAATAGGCATAATCATATCTGTAAACAGTTAAAACAAACAGTTTGCCAACGAGGTAAACCACAACTTTGTAAAACACAAATACCTCATAGGAAATAGCCCAAAACCACCTGTAGTAGGACAAGTTTAATGGTACTTCACAGAGTAAAATTCAATAGAAAAAGAATACAAATCTCCAGTCAAGTGCTTTTGTTCATGGAAATTCAGGACTTCATCAGAACATAGAGAGGTGCAGGCTTGGCTATATGGCTACATTATTTATTTACTTAACATGTGTTTACTGGGAAATTCTGACTTGGAATGAAGCCAATTTTCATTAATGGCTAGGGGAGAAATGCTTCAGATGCATGTATTTGTAATGTGGGAGGAAACTGGAGCACCTGGAGGAAACCCAGATGAACACAGGGCGGACATGCAGACTCTGCACAGAAGGCACTCCAACCGAGAATCAAACTGGAGAACCTCTTGCTGTGAGGCAACAATGCTACCACTACACCACTGTGCCATCCACCAGATGAAGGTAAGAAGGCTTGAATTCTAAAGTAAGCATTTTAATATTTTATTTTGAAATCTTACCAAAAAATAGGTTTTAAAAACAATCTAGTTAAATACTCCATAAATGTATGTAAATGCAAGAATAAGTGTAAGTGCAAATATGTATCTGTATATGTATTCCAAAGCTATGAATAGGCATAATCATATCTGTAAACAAAACTGCATCTGTTTACAAATATGGTATGTTTACATGCAGACATGGTTTTGTGTATAAATGCAAATGTATATGTATGAAAAATATATGTAAGTTAATACATAAAAATTCAAAAGTGTAGAACTATTCATATATACATATATATATATATATATATATATATATATATATATATATATATATATATATGTGTGTGTGTGTGTGTGTGTGTGTGTGTGTATACATATTTTTGAAACTGACAACATTGTATAGGGAAAGATTCCCTTTCTCCGGGAATTGTTCAGTCTCAGAGTTAGTATATATAATTAGCAGGAGATGTGGGAGGGGCAAAGACCTCCAGTTGGAGGATGCTGTTTATGTTTTTCTTTTTAAGTAATATTGGCATACTCCAAGAAGCAACCTCAGTACATGTGTACTAGAAAGTTGACATTTCCATTTTTGATCTATAGGGGTTTACCTTCAGGATGTAGGCAAGTTGACATTTGTGATAGTTGACCAACTGAAGGTAAATTATATATATATATATATATATATATATATATATATATATATATATATATATATATATATACACACACACACACACACACACATAGATATAGATATGTGTATTTATATGCAAGGAGATAAAATTGCATTGCCACATAATTTCATATACTTTAAGTATTAGCTTATCAATTACTTATATTACAGGCAGACAGCTTTTAAAAATGTTTTGGTTTGTATAAGATAATCATTATAGTAATTGCATGTACAAGGTGGCTGACCTCAACTAGCCACCACACCCTTGGCAGAGGAGGTTGGGGATTAAAGTAGCAAGTGAATGACGCACAATAGTTAGAAATGGACTGTCCAAAGCCTTATTTTCAGAATTTAAAATGTTTGTTGATTACATCAACTTTACATGATCTGACTTAGAAATCCAGGTAAGGTATGCAAGGCATATTGCAAAGCAATAATTTCAATGGAAATATTTGCAAAGGTTGAAAAAAATACCCATCCCCAAAAGAGACAAGATACAGACAAACATCAGATGTAATAATTTGAAGGAAGTCAGGATATCTTTGTAGCTCAATTTGCAGTAAGCAATAAATATATAGTATTACAGATGGAGTCAGCAGAAATTATTGAAAAACTGTGCTTTGCAGCTTAGTAAATGTAAGCATATAAGGGAGGCAGATTCAGTACAGATGCATACAGAAAAAGCAGAAATATTCAGCACAAGTACAAGAACAAATTTTGTGCTTTGCTAATTGCTAAATGTAATCATGTAACAAAGATTTGAACACACATCTATGATAGGTAAGCAACCGTTCTGCATGTCTTCTATATGCAACAGATGAAGAGATTTCCTATAAAAAATTATGGGAACAAAGACACCTTAAGAAACTAACCAAGGATGTTTTTTGAGAATGCAAGCATGATTCTGAAATAAAAAGAGATCATTCCCCAAAGAACTGTGTTGAATAATAACTGATGTTTTTTAATTTATTTTGTAAGTATAAATCCAGAAGTAATTCATACACAAATAGAACACAAGAATTAATGTGCTGAGGTAACCTGTTCATCACAAAGGGATTATGGGTAAGGAGAGGAGCCTTATCACTGGATCCAGTGCTTAAAAATGACTGAATTCAGACCCAACATGGATCTGAAGACCCATCTATTGAGGAAGGATGAATGTAGACAACACAGATCAGTCATTATAATGAGTACATAACTTGCCTTTCTGCAATAGAATCCTAAATGACAGAATGCTGGGAACCAATATGATGAAAACTAATATTCAAAACTCAAAAAGGTAATTTAACTGCAAGTGTGTTTTTGTGGGGGTCAAGTTCTCCACGTTCCCCAGTTTTATATATACTGACTCCATGGTCATATCAACTAAAACAAAGGAGAAATTTGCCAGAACAAAGGAATCACTGTCAAAAGAATCTCAATCAGGTATTTATAGTCTTGAGGTTTGAACTTGCATAATACTTATTTGCAAATATATGCAAATACAGTACTAGCAGGTAATTCATACTGACTATATGAATTCAAAAGCCTTTGATAAAAAAACACCCAGTTTCATGAAATGCATAAAGATGGTGAAGTGAATCCTTAACTATTTTCAAAGTGCAAAGTGAAAATATAAGTGATTGCATAATTTTGTAGGTATTCAGGCATTGTGGACAAATGTGGCTATGTGCAAGCACATTAACAGTATTTAAGGCAAACATCACAAAGCACAGATATTTATATTAACTTTTAAAAAACTATAAAGGGGTTTTATTTACTTTCTATAGGTGTACCCATATGTAGACACCCTGGCTGGTTCTTTAAAAATGTGGAAAGGGGAAGATAGGCAAGATTGAAAACTGAGAGACATAACAAAGGGGGAAACACAAAAGTAGCACATCAAAAGGTCTGTACTGGAGAAGGTGGAAGAGGAGGAGTACTATATTTTTGGTGGGGTATAGACCCCTCATTCTCTTCATTTTTTTATGTAAAGGGCAGTTTTGGTATTAAGTAGTTTGAGAGAGGGTTAAGGAAGGATGGAAGTTAAGAATAAGAATTTGTCACAGGAGTACACCCAGTCCGCAAGATCTCAAACATTTCTACTGCCCGATGGTGTTGTAGTGGATAACCCCAAATCTGGGGGGGAGACACCTGTGGGGACATGGCAGCTGGTGTCAACCAGGGCACTTAGTCTTTAACCTGCTGAATAGAATCCTGGATTGGCTAAAGATATCTCTCTTCTATCCACTACACCACGTCCTCAAACAACTCCCAAGGCCCATGGTTTGTGTGGATTGCCAGGCTGTTCCTTACCAGGGTGCTGACAGATCCATTGTCACTGTCATGATCCTGTAAAAATGTCCCTGGACAGGGAACGAGATTATGTGCCCTTACCTGGGAGGAATGTGGTTGGGCTGTTCCTTGGGATAAGGAACCTGTGGAAACACTAACATAAATAGGAAAGAAAGGAAAAAAGTAAGCAAAGTAATGCTTAGTTAAAAAAAAAGGAGGGAGGAAAGAGAAACAAACAAAAAATGGAGACAATAAATTGCCTTGTAATACATCAGTGCAATCTTTATTAACAATGATTTAGCATTTTTATTAAATCTTTATTCAGAAAAGTAATCTGGTAAATGGAGCTGGAAACCTGTGAACAATCAGTATAATGATATCAAGTGGTGGTGATTTTTACATTTGCAGTCTACTGATACTAAAGTGATAAGCTGGTGGAACATAAGAAGTGGTAACACATTTAACTCATTAACATGTGTGTGATGTGGAATGTCACACCTCTTGCAGCCTACACACATCTGGCATTCTAGAGCATTTTATGAAAAATAAACTTAAAAAACATAAGATAAACAAATGTAAAAATTTTGCAAACAATAAAAGGTATGAAAATTGTATAAGTAGCAATATTATCAATAAGAAGTATTCTTTGCAGTAATAATTTCAATGCAATTATAGAGCCATATTATAAAAGAGTTGGCCTCAGTCTAAGTCTGCCCTGTGTAACTGACTGACTTCAATGTAATGCCTATCTACAAATAGGCTTATACTGGGGGTCAGATACTAAAATACTTGCTCACAGCTTGCTGTCAGTCTAAGTAGTCACTTATACTGAGAGAATGTCTTTTAGAATGGGGCCCTACAGTCTCTCTATAAATATGTAATATATTATAATGCACACAAACCCCAAATTATATATTGCATTAAACTTTCACAAACAAGTTGTTATATCTTGGAAATTATATTACCTCAACATATATTGTTAGAACATTTTTGTTAACAAGACATAAGCTTTCACATGGCAAAAATAAATTTGTCTGTTGTTTATTGAGATATTTACAATAACATGAACACATATGCTTAGTTGTATAATTATATATATATATATATATATATATATATATATATATATATATATATATATAAAACAGTGAATATCACTAAAGATGTGCAACTTACAGTGCAAATATCAAAGACAGTTTTCCTCAAGAGTATCTAAGGTTTCACCTGATGTCATGCAACAGTTTACAAATCACTTGATTTTTGAAGTATTAAGTACATATGGAGATATTGTTTATTTTTATAATTACTAATAAACAACTGGCAATATCACTGGTATAGTGTGATATAAATGGATATTGACAATGAATTGTAATTGAGCTGCCATGGAGCCTGAGATACTTAATATCAATGTTGCTGGTGGCTTTTGACATTATACCACTAAAGCTGCCTTTGAAGACTTGAGACCCTCATCTGATGAAACTTTGCAATCTGAAGTTTCATGTCTAGGAGAGCGCCAATGAATTCCAAGGATTGAACAGGCTGGAGCTTGTACTTTGCTGTATTCACTGTGATTCCCTGATTCACTCAAAGATGGGCCAAGGAATGCTTGGCCTGAACAAGTAGATTCCTGGAAGAGGCGGTGATGAGCCAGTCATCCAAATAAGGGAACACCCGGAACCCCTGCAGTAAGAGATGAGCTGCTACCACTGCCATGCATTTGTTGAACTCCCAGAAGGCTGTGCTGAGGCCAAAGAGCAGCATTGTGAATTAGAAATGACTGGCTCCCAGCCTAAAGCAAAGGAACCTCCTGGTTCATCTGTCCATTTATATGCGGTAGTACCTGTCCTGGAGGTTGATCAAGCACATCCAGTCATTTTCTCTGAGAAAAGGCAGAATAGACTGAACTGTGATCATATGGAATTTTGTTTGCCTTAAGGACTTGTTTAGATGGCTGAGGTCCAGAATTGGCCATAACTCTCCATTTTTCTCTGACACTAAAAAAAATCTTGAGTAAATTATGGATCCTGTCTGGTGAGACATCTTGGATGACTCAGTTGTTTAGAAGCTTCTTTATTTCTGAAACAGCTGCTTCCCTTTGAGAGGGTGGCACACAGGGAAGTCTCTTTGTGGGTATGGGGTTATAGAGAAAGTGAATGAGACAGCCTCTGGTTATTATTCTCTGTACCCATATATCTTGAATAATGGATGGCCAGGTTGTCAGATGCAGAGGTAAGTGCCCCAATTGCCTTCGGAGGTTGAAAGTCTGGCAAATGTTCAGGAGCATTGAAAGGACTTCTCAGAGAAAGGACCCCAAGTACCCTGATTCTGCATACCACTTCTGCCCTGAGAGCAACACCTGCTATTAGAGTTTCCCCTCTGCCACAGGGGACTTTTTATCTCTAGAAGTGTCAGGTATGAACCCTTGTGATTTATGGAACTGAAGCCATTTTCCAACTTTCTGATTCCTTGAGAAGGTTCTTTGAGGGGTAAAAATTTTGATCTCTATGGTAGTTTGGCCTTTGGACTGAAGAGTGTCAATCCATCATAAGGGGTATTAACAAAAGACATACGAAAATGCTCCACAAAAATCTCAAAGATGAATTAAGTCATGTTTCCTAACACTGATGCTGGTGCCTACTGCTCTGTAAGTGCCTTCAGTGGCATTTGAAATAAGGTGCATAGAGCTGTTGGATAAGGACTGGAGGGTAGCCAACTGTGCCCTTTTCTCCAAAGATAGGGACCCCAAGAGAGATTTGGAGAGCTCCTTGGTCAAATCTTTCTGAAAATGAGTGGTATGCACCAAGTAATTCAGCATCCTAACAGCAAAGGTCTTTGAAGTGTCAGCTTGCTTCCCAAATGAGACTCCCTTTTAAGTGGATGGACAGTGAAACTCTTTTCCAGCAGTTCCTTTTTGGTGGTTGTTACCACCACCATAGAATCTATGGCAGTGCCCTTGCTCCAGTAGGGATGATCATTGTGGGATACAAGAAATGTGTCTGGTTTAGCAGGGATCAGCTAGGGAATACTCAGCTCCTTCCATGCCTGTTTGTATATCATGTCTATCACCTTGCCTGCAGAACGAACCACCCAAGAAGTAGACGGGCCAGTTCCAAAGGCCCCAAGGAACACTGACTCCTCTTGAGAAGGTCCTTCAGTAGACCTTCTGTCTGAGCAGTTCTAAAATTTCCCAGAACATAACATCCTCAAGGGGGATCTCAGAGAACCTTCCCTTCACTGAAGTCGGTGTCTTCTGTCAGGGATTCCTGGGGAAATCAGTGTCTCCTTTTACACCTATGTTTTTTAAGCACCTCTGCAAAGGGGTGTTGCAGCAAGGACTCAGAGGCTGATGGGGTCTCCTCAACAAAGGCTAGCTCAAGGCTTTTGGAACCTGACTGTCTCAACAGGACAAGATGAGCAGGCTCAGTACTCAGGAAAATCCTATGGGGAAAAGATGGATCAGAGTTCAAGAAGGAAGTCTGATCTCTAGACTTGGAGAGCACTTTTTCAAAAGCCTTGAAAGCCAAGCTTGAGGCAGATCCTGAGAGCTTCACTGAAGGAACTGTTCCCCAATGGAGGCTTGTCCATAGAAACCACTTGGCTTGGATCCGAAGCTAACATAGGAGCTGAGATGTCCAACACCAAAGTTCTGAGGATGAGGAACAAATCTGAAGGTCTTGGCTTCAAACTAATACTCAGAGTTGGAGCTGACTTCAAGACTCTAAGATTCAGAAGGTGCCAAACAGGTCAGAGTCAACCAAATCAAAGAAGATATCATAGTAGAAGGTGACCAGGTCTTTGGCTCTGAGAAAGACAAACCCCAGAGAGAACTCTGAGCCAACTGTTTGGATACCACTGGATGGACTGGAGTACATGTTACCACTTGTTGAGGGGAAGAAACTTGTCCTTCATATCTGGCAGAGGCCAAAGCCAGGAAGCCCCCTAGCTAAATTTGGCTCTGGAAGAATTTCCTCATCATCCTTTCCACTTCCACTTTGGTAAGACTCCTGGAGGATTTGGCTGAATGGTAGTGACAAAGCAGATGAGGATGACCTGGAGATCCATTGGAAGGATCTTTATTGAAGGACTGGAGACCTCGGTCTGGGTGAAATCAACCTTGGAGAGAGAATCAAGACTCAGGAAGAGGTGGAGTATCAGATCTGATAAGGATTGGTTTCAAGAGCAAAATCGGATTCAAAGACATTCTCAGCTTTGGAGTCAGAGCAGAGAAAGGAGAATGCTCCAGAGACCTTTTCTTGGCCACTTTTGACTCTTCCTTTTCTTTCTCATTTTGTCTATACTTTTCAGGTCTATCGCAATCAGCTAGTTTCTTTGCTGGTGGAGAGGAAACAGAAGACCCACAGGAATGTGAAGGGGTACATTCTCCTAGAAGGCAGGGAGAAGCCCTTTCAACACCAACTTCTTCAGGTATTCCACAATCTCCCTATGCCCAAATGCTTCACAGATGCTGCACTGAGATTCCAAATATGCAGCCACTAAGCAATAGAGGCAGCTTGTGGCTGCAGACCACACACTTTTTTGAAACCTGAAGGTGTTTCTTACATCACTGCAGAAGTAAACACAAAGATAAGGAGCCAAAAAAATTATAACCTCAACAAAGACAGAGACTGAGAGACAGAGAACAAGAAAGAAGGAGAGAGGCCAACTCTAGAGTAAAAAAGGAATAAAGGAGCAGTGCCCAAAGCACTGGATAGTGGGAAAGAAAACAGGGAAAAGATTCTCATAGATATATATATATATATATATATATATATATATATATATATATATATATATATATATATATATATATATATCAGGGAGGGAATATTAGAAAAGAATATGGAAAGAAATAATGAGAAAAAAACAGAGAAAATAAGGAAAAATTCCACTTTTGTTTGCCCAAAAACACCTGAGTACAAAAGACAATGTCTGAAGCTTATGGTGGCAAACAAGATGTGAGGTGACGTGCTCATCACAAGGGAATTATAGATAAGGGGAGGAGGCTGAGCACTAGCTCCAAAGTTTGTGGTTGAAGTCGCATCTGAATACTCATCCACTGAAGAATGGATGGAAGAGACAACATCAGAACCAGAAGCATAGATGGCTCAACCAGCACCCTGGGTGGTGGTGTGAACCAGCATCCCACCCCTTCAGCTCTTCAAGTGAAGAACAAAAAAAAAAAGCACTTCATTCACTGTAATAAGCTGACTGCTAAGCAATTGGTTTATTACAGTTTGTTATTCACCCCCAACTCTTGTATTTCAATAGCAAAAAAAAAAAAAACAGACGTTCTTTTTACAGGCACACCAATCACATGGTCAGATGCATTGTGCTCCTGCCATTCATCTCCCATTTCTGTGTTCCTGCACCCAACCCTTCTTCAATGTACAATGCCTGCATGCAGCACTACACTGCTCATACTTTAGTTTTTAAAAAATTCTCCTTTTTAAACTTTAGCAAACTGCAACTGCCTGCTGCAAATATAGCAAACAGTTGCTATGGTTTACACCCTGGCTGCACAGAGCACTACAGCTCTCAGGTTTTAGTTAAAAAGTACATATTTTTTTGAACTGTAACAAAATGCTTGCTACAATGTAGAAAGCAGTTACTACAGTTTAGACCATACATAGAGCTTTACAGCACTCCGGTTTGAGTAAAAATGTAATACTAGCTTTTGAAAGCCAGTATTGCATTAAAGAAAGATCCAGATCAACAGATCACGCCCAACACTTTGCACCCAGGGTAGTTGCCCCTCTTACCTTGCCCTAGCTACACTGCTAATCATATCCCAAATGTACTGCATATTTTGAGAAGTCACTTCTTCTTGTCAACCACAAGTACTCAAATCAGAAAGATTTGAATACTCTTTTTTCAAAGTACGTTTTGTTGAAGTGCCTGAGGAAAATAAAAAAAAAATCAATTATTAACCTTTCTATGTGAAAAATGTAGCTGTCTCTTTTCCATGTAATGGCACACTTGGATACAGCAATATGAATGGAGTCATACAGAGACAATGCCCATAAACACGTATGAAATATTCAGTTCATGGAAATATCCTTTTACAATCTCCTGATTGCAGATTTGCATGTTCAGAATGGAGTTTTCTGTATTATTTGTAGCATTTGTCTTGATAAAGAATGGAAAAGTGGTAGTTAGATATAAATGTAGTACCACATAAAAAATAATCGGAATCAGAAACTTACGTGATATTCTTTCTTGCCTCTTACCAGAGAGGGTTGTGACAGTAACCAGAAATATCCAATACTTTTGCCATGTATTTTCTATTGTGTTTAGTGAAATGCTACTTGGGGTGTGGCAGACAATCAGAATAATAATGAGGGGGGCAGAAAAATGATGAGTAGGTTGAGTATATTCTCAGCAGGATAAGCATCCATGGGCTGCTGTTTGCTAGCTTACCGGGGTATGTTTAATCTTTAATTAAATACAACTTTTATGTAATGCTAGGCATGTAACTGAATCTTTCATGTGTTGAACTCCTAAATGGCTCATTCACATATCAAGTTTAAACAGGGCTAGAAGGTTTCCTATAATTATCTAATTACAAAATGGCTACCTACTCTGGTTTTTAACATAACCTTTATTTATCACATTCTAGCACCATTGGTCTCATGGCTGTGCCAGTGTGGGATGATATTCAGAAATTTTGTGGCCCTGTAATATACTGCTAAATAAGTAGTCTATGACTTTAGTAAAAGCCCAGAAGAAAAAAAGAAGTTATGTACTTACCATAACATTCCATGTTTGTAGTCCATCTCGCCTACATTCTTGCTGGATGGGTTCAGCGCCAATATGCGTCTCCAACTCGGCCAATACTAAAGCTCGAGAGCTTTTACTGGCTCGAAGCTAACCCCATCCCATGGTGCCTCATGGCAATTCCCCAGACCTTGTTTGCAAGAAAGCAATAAGTACCTAACAGTTATGAAACTATCAAAAACTGTGTACATACAGACAAAATATTATGTAACATTATCTATGCTAGGTGGACAACAACCACAACCAGGTCTGGCAGCAAAAGTTTAGTCCACCAGATCCTCCAGGAACAGGAAGGGGGCAGGAGGGAGGGGCAAGATGGACTACAAACATGGAATGTTATGGTAAGTACATAACTTTTTTATGCTATGTAGTCTTGTCTCATCGTAATTCTTGCTGGATGGGACAGCATCCCTAGCACCTTTATCCCAGTTGACTCAAGTGAAGAGACTCTTCAGCACAGTGGACCCAAAGGATGACCTGTCCTGGGAGGCCAAGTCCAATTCCTAATGAGTGACAAATGCATGTGGTCTTACCCAAGTAGCTGCTGCACAAATAGTATCAATTGGGAGCTTAGTTATAAAGGCACATGAAGTAGATACTGCCCTTATAGAGTGGCCTTTTACTTTGTTGGGTAACTGTTTGCCAACAGTCTGAAAAGCAAAGGAAATGCAATCTGAAAGCCATTTGAAATATTAAAACAGGAATATTTTCAAGACAATAAGATTGATTTCGATGTTTTCTGTATTATTTGTAGCATTTGTCTTGATAAAGAATTGAAAAGTGGTAGTTAGATATAAATGTAGTGCCACATATAAAATAATCGGAATCAGAAACTTACATGATATTCTTTCTTGCCTCTTACCAGAGAGGGTTGTGACAGGAACCAGAGATATCCGAGAATTTTGCCATGTATTTTCTATTGTGTTTAGTGAAATGCTACTTGGGGTGTGGCAGACAATCAGAATAATAATGAGGGGGAGGCCAGAAAAATGATGAGATGATGAGTAGGTTGAGTACATTCTCAGCAGGATAAGCATCCATGGGCTGCTGTTTGCTAGCTCACCGGGGTATGTTTAATCTTTAATTAAATACAACTTTTATGTAATGCTAGGCATGTAACTGAATCATTCATGTGTTGAACTCCTAAATGGCTCATTCACATATTAAGTTTAAACAGGGCTAGAAGGTTTCCTATAATTATCTAATTACAAAATGGCTACCTACTCTGGTTTTTAACATAACCTTTATTTACCACATTCTAGCACCATTGGTCTCATGGCTGTGCCAGTGTGGGATGATATTCAGAAATTTTGTAGCCCTGTAATATACTGCTAAATAAGTAGTCTATGACTTTAGTAAAAGCCCAGAAGAAAAAAAAAAGTTATGTATTTACCATAACATTCCATGTTTGTAGTCCATCTCGCCTACATTCTTGCTGGATGGGTTCAGAGCCAATATTCGTCTCCAACTGGGCCAATACTAAAGCTCGAAAGAGATGGTTCCAGAATCCATGGTTCCTCCAAAAGATAGGGCCACAGGAAGGGAAACCAGACTTGCTGAGGCCAGTATGGAACAAAACAACTGTTTTGCTTTCTGTATTACCTTTGGGATGAGAGGAAAGGGTGGAAAGGCATAAAGAAGTCCCGGGGGCCAATCGTGGAATAGAGCATCCCTGGATGACATCCCCAGATGGGGAATTAGGGCAAAATAGCTGCTGCATTTGGTGTTCAGGTGTGTGGTGAATAGGTCACAGCAAGGCTGGCCCCATCTATGAAAGATCTTTTTCGCAACTTCTGCATTCAGGGACCACTCGTGAGGCATCAGAATTGCTCGACTGAGTTTATCTGCTATCACATTGGATTTCCCCAGGATGTGCATTGCTACCAGAAAGCGTTGAGTGTCCATCATCCATTTCCAAACTCTTAAGGCCTCTTGGCAAAGTGAATAAGATTTGGTTCCCCCTTGCTTGTTTATGTACCACACGACAGATGTTGTCTGACTGAATCACAACTGTCCCAGTGGGAAGAGAGCTGTGAAGTGCTTGCAATGCATATAGCACCACTTTCATCTCCAGAACAGTGATGTGCAAGTGGTTCTTGTGGTTCTACCAAGTAACTTGAACCGTCATTCTCAGATAATGCCCCCCCCCACCCTATCTGGGAAGCGTCCATGGTCAAAACTGCATTTTCTTGGGGAGGAACAAATGGACGACCTAAGAGAAGTTGTTCTGTATGCAACCACCATGTCAGATCCTTCTTGCAGGTGTCTGTGTTAAGAATCTGATGAGACAAGGGAAGATCCTACATCGATCATTGGGCAAATAGTAGCCACTGAAGTATTCTCATGTGCAGACAGGCTAGAGGAACTAATAGAATGGAGGAAGCCATAGTCCCTAGGACTTGAAGGACTATCCTGGCCTGAACTTTGTGACTGTTTAACAAGGATCTGATTTGGTTGGGTAATGATTCTACTCTTTCTGGTGTTAGTCTTGCTGACATGGTGGTTGTGTCTATTTCTGAGTCTAAGAATACAAATGCTGCAAAGGAGATAAGGTTGATTTTTTTAGGTCGACTGTGATGCTTAAACTGGGGCACAAGGATAGAGTCTCATCCCTCGTTCTGATGAGTTGATGCTTGGTGGTAGCAGTGAGGAGCCAGTCTAGGTACGGAAACACCTGGAATCCTTGATGTCTTAGGTAAGCCGTTACCACTGCCATGCATTTGGTGAACACTCTGGGGACTGTAGTGAGGCCAAAGGGCAGTGTTTGGAACTAAAAATGACTGGTTCCCAGCCGGAAGTGTAAGTGTCTCCTGGAGCATGTGTACATTTTGATGTGGTAGTACGTATCCTGAAGATCTACTGAGCACATCCAATTGTCTTTCCCGATAAAGGGAAATATCGACTGCAGAGTGATCATTCGGAACTTCAATTTCTTTACAGACTTGTTGAGTCTGCTGAGATCTAGAATTGATCTCCAGCCCCCTGTCTTTTTTGGAACTAAAAAGAATCAAGAGTAAGTTCCAGATCCTATATGCTCTGTGGGGACTTTTTGGATGACTCTTTTTTGCAGCAACAAGATGACCTCTGATGTAGCACAGTCTAGTTGAATGGGTGGCACGTCTGGTAGAGACCAGTTTACTGGGGGATCGGAAACAAAGAGGATCAGAAAACCTCTGGATATTATGGTGTATACCCAACAATCTTGCAAAATGTTTAGCCAGGTGCTTGGGTACAGCAATAGACACTCCCGACTGCTTCCAGAGAGGGACAGTCAGGCAACCACTCAGGGGCGATGGAAGGGACAATCAGAGTTTTCTCTATCTCCCTGGTGTTGCAGACCTCCTCTGCCGCGAGGGCTGCACCTTCCATTATATCCACCCCCTCTGCCTCTAAGGGAGGGTTGACCTTGTGCCCGAGGGAAACCTTTTTGGGATTTATGGAACCACATTTTCTCTCCTGTATTACCCTTGGGATAGGGTCTAGATGGGAGGGAGAAATGGACTCCGACAGCAGATAAGGTTTTCCCTTCCTGCTCACACCTGGTCAAGGTCACTTTCACCTGAGGTCCAAAAAGAGATGAACAATCAAAGAGGATGTTAGTGAAGGAAGACTTAAAGGATTCCGTGAAGTTACAAAGACACATCCAAGAATGTCTCCTGAGAGAGATTCCTGCTGTGGCTGCTCTACTTGCTCCATCAGCTGCATATGAAATCAGCCTCATGGAGGAGCTAGCTATTGACATAAGGGTGGAGAGCTGTGCAGAAACCTTATCCATGGTTTCCGGAGCTACTGAACCCTGAAGGGTATCTCCCAACTGCTTCAGCAGATCCCTCTGAAGGTGAGTGAAATGGGTAAGGTAATTCAGTGATCTTAGACTAAATGCCGCTGAAGAGAAGGTATGTTTCCCATACCTATCCATCATCCTGGACTCCTTGTTAGGAGGATGGATATTAGAAGATGTTTCAGACAACTCCTTCTTGGTGGCCGCTGCTACCAACATAGCATCAATGGGAACACCTTTGGTAAGAAAGGACTTATCTTCCAGGGCAGTCATGAATTTATTTGGCCTCCTCGGGAAAGCCTTCACTGTGTCTGGGGAGGTCCAGGCTTTCCGCGATATGACCACTAAGAGCTGGTCATAAGGCGGTGTCACCCAGGAAGTGGAAGGTCAGGAACCAAAGGTCTCAAGATACACTGATTCATCCTCAGTAGGGTTAGAGGTCTTCCAGTCACTCCTTTGTCTAAGGATTTCTAGGATGTCAGAAAAAGAGACATCCTCAGAGGGGGATCTAGGGGATCCTTCTGATTCCTCCAAATCAGTGTCAGAAGTGACAGACTCAGGTGAGTCAACATGTTTCCTCTTAGACAGTCTCTTCCAAGGGAGCTCTCCAGTGGGATAATCTGTGGAGGTCTCGGAAGAGGGGGCACGTCCAATGGGGGCTGCTTGGGTCTCTGGCTCCCTATGTTGTGGGGGTGGCAGGGGAGAAGAGGTTGCTGCCTGCTGCTGGTGGGACATGGGCTCCAAAGGTATGGCTTTTGCAGAGGATAAAGCCTTCTCTATTTCTTCAAAGGCCTTTCCCCCTGCTCCAAAGAAGACCTGTGCTCTGAGGAGATGGATGGTTGGCTCCTAGCAAAGGGGAATGGCTCTGAAGCAGATGTGGGAAATGAGCTGGGTCGAGCCAAAGCACCGAGAGGGAGGGTCATTTCTGATGAAAACCCAGGGTGACTATCCTCCTTGGAGTTGACTCAAGAGCATCGGCTCCCAGATCCCTCAGCTCCAGACTGAGCCACTGAGTACAGAGTAATCTGTTCCGAGGAAGCAGGGAGGGATCCCAGGAACCGAGGGATGCAACACCAAAGAACCTGATGTGATTGGCTCCGAAAGTGAAGCAGTCAGAGGAGGAGCAGTGGTTTGCAAAAGGGTCGGCTCCAAAGCCTTTGGGTCCGGAGGGGCCAATTTCTTTGCCAGAGCTGGATCAGAAAGCAACCTCTTCACCACCTTCTCAATGTCCTCATCTGAGAGTGTCCTGGAGGATTGGGTGGAGACAGAAGGAGATCTCCTCCTCTCCAAAATAGGAGATCTCAAAGTAGGTGAGACAGGGTTAATGTCAGGTAATTGTCTCTGTACCGAAGGTTGCCTCAGCACCAAAGAGACCTATGGTACCGATCGAGAAGAAGCCGAATCGGAGCCAGAACTCCTTGGCTCCGACGCTTTGGACTTTTTTGATGGTTCCGAAACTGGAGCTGAAGATTTACGTTTTGTAGTCTTAGGAGCTGCCTGACCAAGTTCTAGCTGTTCCTGGAAGAAACTGGTCATAAGACCCCTATCAATGAGTTTACATTTTCTCTAATTCAAGACCCTGGTACTGAATGCATGGCAAAAGGTACAGGGCTCTTGCAAGTGAACTTCACCTAAGCAGTACACACAACTAGTGTGACTGTCTGTCAAAGACATCTTTTGTGAACATCTATCACATTTTTTAAACCCCGAAGGGCGATGGTCCTTATGTTCTCTGTCCTTTTCTTTTGACATGCTAACAGGAACAACTATTATCTAGCTAGAAAGAAGACAACAATACTAACTAAACTAAAACTGCTATCTACTGAGGTAACAGTACTAACGAGAAAAGTAAAGATAGACAGGAGATTCTATTGTTTATTATAAAGATTTTTTTTTTTTTTTAAGACTCACACAAGGAGGAAAGGTCCTCTAACTTAAATGGGCAACCCTCTAACTGAAATGGGCTGTACAATCCTATGGGGAAAAATAGGGGTCAAACACTCAGAACAGTCACACAATAAAGCTATTAATAGTAAAGATGTAAAGATGAAGAAAAAAGGTGGAAAAGGGCAAGATTTAGTAAATAAATCTATTACTTAGCCAACAAGCCAGTAAGGAGACAACCTCAAAGCTTTCGCGGCAGATGAGATCTGGGGAATTGTCATGAGGCACCATGGGATAGGGATTAGCCTTGAGCCAGTAAAAGCTCTCGAGCTTTAGTATCGGCTGAGTCGGAGCCGAATATCAGCTCCAAACCCACCCAGCAAGAATTACGTCAAGAAAGGACTACATAACATCATATTTTGTGCTTATAAGTGTTTCTAGACAGCTGCACCTAAATATATCTGAAACCATAATTCTGCAAAAAGTGCCATCTAAATAAACTTCATGCGGTCATTTCTGCTTCTGATCAAAATTTGTATTTAATTAAATTTGAAAAAATAAAATATGTACTAAAGCACTAAAGATAAAACACAAAATACACAAAAATAAAACAATTGCACTAAATATGAGAAATTGTATTATACTAGCTCAAACTCGGGCACAATTAGTATTGGTACATGGGTTCATATGTAGTTACTAGACATACACTCTAGGAGACCATTAATAAGCCAAGCTCAAATTCCCAATTGCCCAGTGCACTGCCTGGATAAGTGATTTGCTCAAAGTCACGTAATAGGTAAATGAAGGTGGAAAGATTCTAACTCTGTACCATTTGCACGGAAAGCAGCTTGTGCCCAGAATGTCAAGCTTAGGTTTCATCATATCCTAATATTTCAATTTTTTGTACTCAAGTACTCTACAGTTATCCTTCCAATATTGAACTTTATGGCCTTTAAAATGAAAACTACCTTCATCAGAGCTTTATACATTTTAAAATGAAAATTATAGTTGTCAGACAAAACAAGCGAAGCTGCCATGTGTTGGAATCACAGTTTCTAAAGCAATCTATAAGAACTGTTAATCAGCTGAAGGGTCTCCAGGTTTATGTGCATCTTACAATACAGCAACCTCATAAAAAGCACTTCAGACATTCTGTGACAATGTTAGGACTGATCTTAAGTATAGCATATAGCCCTGTACATCCTTGAAGGCAGTAGCCTGGAGTGTCAAGTATAGATTTCATCATACCCTACCATTTCATTTTTTTTGTACTCAAGTGCTCTAATGTTGCAGCAGTGTTTCCTTTCAGTATTGATATGTGATAATATCTTTCTGACGAAATCAAAATAGAATAAGTCATGGAATATGACAGCCACCCCTGATGTTCAGTTGGTGAGCACTGAAAAAGAGAGGGAGAGAATCAGGTATAGCAAATCTGGTTACAGCCTCAGAGGTCAGGAACGAGGCCTGTGCCTGAAGCATTTTCAGGAGAAGCACTTGTACTACACTCCCACCTGCCTGCACTGGTCTTGAACAATCGTGTCTGAGTGTCATTGGTTTACTTACATTTTGCTTTTAATATGCTTCACCTGCATCGGTTAGGTAACAATCAACTGATTTGTAACAGTATCTGACAACAAGATATAAAGGCTAATGTAAAATAAATGCGATGATGGCATTCCTTAGAGCAGAGGAGTGGCGGCCAAATCAGATGCAGCAAGAAAAAGCATGCCTGTACCACCGATCCTGCTATTAATGCTACGTGCATCACTAATACAAAAACAGGGCTTCAAAAGCCTCAAAACGTTAAGAAAATGAGAGGGCATCTGGAAGATCTTACTGAATAAATTCTGTAGGCTGTTTTTAAATATAATTCAAAATATATGAAAAAAGAACAATAGCAATATCACAGAGTCATCAGTATATTTGGTTCCTTCCTTTTTTTCTTCTCTGCATCTTTTCTGTAATAGCTGCCAAGGTTAGACAAGGTCCGGTATGGAAACAGTTGCATGCTTCTTTCTGTACAGTCTATGAACCTCGATCCCCACCTGGTGAGACTACCCTGCAACAGCAAAGAAACAGAAACGTGATGTGGTCACAGCATTTTATCAAGGTGCTTCTTCATTTCCTTTTGTTTTATTGTCAGGACTAGTGGTAAAAAGGTGGTTTTGTAATGCCTCCTGGTGGGCAAAACTAAGAATAACTCCTGATTTATTTCTGTAGCATGGTCCACTAAGCACTTGTCTGTTCACTCTTCATCTCTGCAAATTAAAATTGATTTGCCACTTGTTTT